>NW_012104499.1:1664568-1689089 GCF_000951045.1 Mandrillus leucophaeus
TATTTTTAGTAGAGACGGGGTTTCACTATGTTGGCCAGGCTGGTCTCAAACTCCTGACCTCGTGATCCGCCAGCCTCGGCCTCCCAAAGTGCTGGGATTACAGACGTGAGCCACCACCGCGTCGGGCCGATTGTCAAGTTATTTCTATCCAAATTTAACTTGCATCTTCCTGAAACCACTCCTCTATAAATACCATTATACTGTAATAGATTAGCATCACTTCCGATACACAATTACTACTCAAAAATATTTACTGAAATAATAAATTCTATATATGCCCCCTTCTCCCCAAATCCAAGGTTCAGTTCTAAGGAACTCTACTACCAACCTTTAACACCTCCTTTCTTTCCTCCAGTATTTCTAAAAATAAGTTAATTAGAATTATTCTCCCTAGTTTTAAATCAGGCAATTTTTTTTTTTCTCTTGCACAGTGTATCACTCACCATGAATCACACATTTTCCTGGAAATAATAATACATGTTTAAAAACACACAATGTGAGACTTTTAAATTTTTTAACTAGGGGAAAGTATTAACACAAAATCATGCTCATATACATACACATATAATTTTACATAGGTAGTAAAAGTTGGAGACTATATTTTTCTGAAGTGATATGAGCTGCTATTTATTGATACTTTTCAATTATTTTCATAAAATTAAGGGGGAAGATTATAAAATTTTGACTTGAGTGCCATTCGGCCAGTTGAAAAACTATATTCTTTGGGACTTTGATTCACTGGTTAGAAGAATATTAGTAGTGTGACATCTTAAGTACAATACTTTCCCCTCAAGGTGTGGAAGAAACAAAAAGCTTTTTGTTAAAGATAAAAAAAAAATGGACAGTGTTAAAAGTCCTGGGATTGGGTTCTAAATCAGAATATCTAAATGTGTGAATGCAGGAAAGGTTGTTTTTTTATTATTATTATTATTATTTTACCTCATTTACACACAGTTTCAAATTCAAAATACTGGATGGCCGGACTAGAAGGTCTATATGGAAACTTACTTCTGCAATACAATGAATGGTTATAAATAATTAATTTCAGTTTCTGAGTCATCTGTAAAAATAGTTTCAAAAACGAGCTTGGCAGCAGGAAACCTTTCTTTACCATAGCAACTACCAGGATCATGTTATTAATACTTTGTGACACAGCAGAGCTAGAAGTTTTGCAGCACAGATGAAGATGCTTATTATGTTACTACTACTATCTACCATCACAAATGCCGGAAGATGGTATTCCTGAATCAGAGGCAGTAAAAGAAAATGCTTATAAACAAAGTGGGAGAGAATGATGGGATCCCTTTGTTCTACCTGACCAGGAATCTCTGCTTCAGCCGGTCAACAAGCACAGATTATATGCATAATCAATAGGTTTTAAGTGTTGGATATGCAAAGGTCGACAAGAAATGTTCGCTGTTTTTGAATATCTGAAAAGCAATGTGTGAGGAAAGGAAAACTTGAATTCAACTAAATATAATACAGGAGAGTGTTAGAAATGAGATCATAGAGTTAAAACACAGCCTATACAGATACTAAATAATAGAACAAAACCTCCTTACCTGGTATGCAAGGGGATGACAATGAGGAGTAAACCTCTTTCTGGTTTCAAATCCAACCATAACAATCACTTTACCTATTTGTACCCTATCCTCATGATACACTAATATTTATCCTATTCTCAAATATGTTCTGCCCTTTAACTCTGTGCCATTATCCATGTCATTCCCTCTGTTTTTAAAGTCACTGCCCATTTCCACTATTTGCCAACTAAAATTCAACCATCAATGTACAGAAACACATTCTGATTTTTATAGGCAGTAAGTCACCCTCTCTGGCTTCTCTTCTTATACATAACTCTGTTAGAACCTTCACCAGATTGCATTATAATTTAATTGTTAACAGATCTGTCTGAAGCACTTCCAGCAAAAATTATAGTAAAAGTCATCACATTTGGAAACCACCTTTTATTATCAGAGTTCTGAAGTCAACTCACTTTATATATTAATTTTATTCTTACTAGTATTACTGTTCTAATCAAATGGTTCATTTGTTACAACTACAATATTTTGATATTTGTTCAATAAATGCATTTATATAACTGCTACAGTATCCTTTGTGAAATGGAGCAGATTATAAGTCAGTTTTAAAATATAAAAAAATTCATTTGACTTAGAGAACATATGTGTTTTACTATTTCTAGACTGTAGAACGGCACCTAGTATATACTCATTTTTATGTACTGAATGAAGAAATGCATAAATTAAATGAAAATTCGTAAATAAAATTAAAATTAGTGTAACCAAGGAAGGCATTATGGAGAATGACATATTTAAGCCAGAAACTGAAATCTGGATAGATTTTCAGCATGTCTGTGAGAGAAAAAGTAGGACAATCCACGCAAAGGAGATAGTCTGAGCAAACGTGGGCTATTAACATGAAAGGCTGATGAGGCTGGTATGGTAGTAATTAAGGAACCTTTGTGCAGTGGAGTGGGAAATCAGGCTTAAAAGGCAGCTGTGAGACACCTTAAAAGCCATACTAAGGAAATGACACTTTATTCTGTAGACGATGAGGAACCGGAAAGATTTATGAAGACGTGAGTATGCCATGACAATATACATATTTGTTGAATACCAATTCAGAAGAATGAAAATTGGTTTGGAGAGGGGACTTGAATGGAAGTCTGGAGCCCAATTAGAAAGTTATGGTAATAATTCAGGAAAGAAATTATGGTAGCCTGTATTGAGGTGGTAGCAGTGGGGATGGAGAAAAAAATACATACAAATAATGGACATCAATAAGGTTTGGTAATTAAACATCAGTGATGGAAAGGTTGATGGAGGAATCAATGGTGATTATCAGGAATTTTTTAACCTTTTATTTTGAAATTATTATAGAGTCACAGGAAGTTGCAAAGATACTACGGTAGTACAGAGAAGTCCTGTTCAACCTTCAAACAATTTCCCTCAATGGTTACATCATACATAATTATAGTACGATATAAAAATTTGGAAATTAGCATTTGTGTGCTGTGTGAACATTGGTACTTTGTCATTTTATCACATGCAGAGATCTGTATAGTGTCCATGACAACATCAAAATATAGAACTATTCAGTCACCACAAAAATCTACCTCACGCTGACAATTTATAGTCACAACCATGCCTATCCTCACCATTCCTAAACCCTGCCAACCACTAGTATTTTCCCATCTCCATATATTTTTCATTCGAGAATGTTATGTCAATGGAATAAAGCAGTATGAGATATATGTAATTCTCAAAAACTGGATATCAAGCAATTCAATTCTGATACTATTTCCCTGGAATTAGTGTCAGATGTCACAAATGAAAGGGCTCAGTCCAACAAGACTGCACTCAATTCAGATGCCAGCCCTGAAAGGAGTGCCCAGACTCCCCACACTTCTACCAAAAAGAAGTTTGGAGGTTCTCTTATCCTCCCTGAGTGATTCAGTGACTTGTCACATCAGCTCACAGAATTCAGGAAACCACTTTACTTATGTTTACCAGCTTATTATAAAGAATACAACCCAGGAATAACCAAATCTAAGAGATACATAGAGCAGGATAGGTGGTGGGGGACAGAACTCCCGTGTCATCCTACCAACCTGGAAGTTTTCTGAATCTCATTGTTCAAGAGTTTTTATAGAGCTCAATCTCCAGCTTCCCCTTTCCTCCCAGGAGAGCCCTGTCTGTGGCTCAAAATCCCACCCCTATAATCACTTGGTCTGTCTGGTGACCAGCCCCCTCCTAAGCCTATTCAGAGGCCCCACACAAGTCACCTCATTATCCTGAACTAAAGTGTGATAGAAAAGGGCTCATTCTGAATGACAAAAGACACTCCTATTACTCAGGAAATTCCAAGGGTTTTGGAGGCTTTTAGCCAGGAATCTGAGACAAAAGTGAATTACTGTATACATTTTTATTATACCACAGACCTTTTGAGGTTGGCTTCTTTTCGTTCAGGAAGTTGTCCTTGGGATTCATCCTAGTGGGTGTATCAATAATTTGTTTCTTTTTGCTGATTTTATTCCATGGTATGGTTGTACCACAGTGTGTTTAACCATTCACTCATTGATGGATATTTGCATTTTTCCTGATTTGAGGCTACCATAAATAAAGATGCTAAGAACATTTATCTACATATTTTTTGTGTGGACAAAATTTATTTCTTCAGGATGTCTTGAGTGTGTAACCACATAGTAACTATATGTTTAATGGTTTTGAGAAACTGCCTAATTATTTTTCAGAATAGCTATAGCATTTTATGTTATATAAGTTGATTGAAAGTGAACAGTGGAGAAAATCTACATCTTTCAAATATTAATCAAAAGAAAACAATGTGGCTACATTAGTGTCAGATTAAATAGGTTTCATAGCAAAGAAAACTATCAGGAATGGAGAGATTCTTTAATGTTAAAAATGGCAATTCACCACGACGACATAAAAGTGTTAAATATACACCCATAAAGGAACAAAACTTCAAAATGTATAAAATCAAACTGATAGAATTGAAAGAAAAAAATACACATTAGAAATTAGAAAGAAAATTAGAAAGAAAAGGATGTTAATGTGCAATGAGGAATTATCTGACACTACAAAACTCACTAAGAATAGCAAGTACACAGAAAAACACTGCGTAGTATGAAACTGTAACTGTGGTGTGTAAACAACACTTATCCTGAGTAGAAAGACTAATAAATCAAAAATAATAAGTACAACAACTTTGCAAAACATGGACAATCCTATAAGATATAAATAGGAGCAACAAAAAGTTAAAATGTAGGGAGATACAGTAAAGGTATATAGAATTTAATAGTTTCATTTTTGCTTGTTTTTTGATTATGTAAATAGTGTTAAGTTGTTATCAGTTTTAAGTAATGGGTTATAAGGTAGTATTTGCAAGTCTCATAGTAACTCAAAATAAAAAACATACAAAGGATGCACAAAAAATAAAAAGCAATAAAGTAAATCATATTACCTGAGAAAATCACCTTCTCGCCAGGAAAACAGGGAGAAACATTGAGGAAAGAAAAGACCACAAAAATACCAGAAAACAAATAACAACATGGCAGGAGTAATTCTATAGTTATCAATAATAACATTGAATATAAAGGGAATGAACTATACAATCAAAAGCCTTAACGTTTCTGAACAAATGGAAAAACAAGACCCACTGATCTTTTCCCTATAAGAAACACACTTCAACTACAAAGACACAGATTTACTGAAAATAAACGGATGAAAAAAGATATTCCATCCCAATGGAAACCAAAAAAAATCAGGTGTAGCTATCCTTATAGCAGAAAAATTAGATTTCAAGACAAAAAAGTATAAGAAGAGACAAAGTAGGTCATTATATATTAATAAAGAAGTCAATTCATCTAAAGGATATGCCAATTTTAAATATACATGCACCTAACACTGGAGCATCAAGCTATACATAGCAAATATTATTAGAGCTAAAGAGAGAAACAGGCCCCGATACAATAATAGTGTGAGACTTTAACACCCCACTTTCAGCATCTGGGACAGAAAATCAACAAACATTGAACTTGATATGTACTATAAAACAAATGGACCTGATAGATATTTACAGAATATTTCATCCAATGGCTGAAGAGCACAGATTTTTTTCCTCAGCACATGGATCATTCTCAAGAATAGACCACATATTAGGTCACAAAAAAGTCATAAATCATTCAGAATAATTATATAATATCAAGTATCTTCCCTGACCAGAATGGAATAAAACTAAAAATCAATAATGGCAGGAATTTTTGAAACTATACAAACACATGGAAATTAAACATCATGCTCCTGAATTATCACTGGGCCAATGAAAAAATTAAGAAGAATTTGAAAAGTTTATTGAAGCAAAGGATAATGAAAACACAACATACCATAACCTATGGTATACAGCAAAAGCAGTAGTAAGAGGGAAGTTTATAGCTGTAAGTGCCTACATAAAGCAGAGGGAAAACTTTAAACAAACAATCAAATGATGCATTTTTTAAAACCTAGAAAAGCAAGAACAAAGCAACCCAAAAATTATTAGAAGAAAAGAAATTATAAAGATTAGTGAAGAAATAAATGAATTTGACATGAAAAAAATGATACCAAAGATCAATGAAAGAAAAAAAGGTTTTTTTTTTCCTGAAAAAATAAAATTGACAAACAGCCACACTAAGAAAAAAAGAGAGAAGATACAAATACATAAAATCAGAAATGGAAAAGAAGACATTGCAACTTATACAACAGAAAATGAAAGGATTATTAGTGGCTACTATTAGAAACTATATTGTCAGTTAATTCAAAAAATCTAAAAGCAAAGGACAAAGTCCTAGACACATGCAACATACCAAGATTGAACTAGGAAAAAATTAAAAACTGAAAGAGACCAATAACAAGTAATGATATTGAAGCCATAAGAAAAATCCCCCAGTAAAGAAAAGCCTGAAGGTTACACTGCTGAACACCACCAAACATAAAAAAAAAAACTAATACCAATCTTACTCGTACTGTTCCAAAAAAACAGAGAAGCAGGGAATACTTCCAAACTCGTTCTGTGAGAACAGTATTACCCTGATACCGAAAACTGACAAAAACACATCAAAAAAAGAAAACTTCAGGCCAGTATTTCTGATTAATATTGATGCAAAAATTATCAACAAAATGATAGCAAATCAAATTGAACAATATATTAGAAAGATAATTCATCATGACAGTGGGATTTCCCCTTGGGAGGCAAAGATGGTTCAATATATGCAAATAAATCCAGTGTGATACAACATATTAACAGAATGAAGGATATAAACCATATAATTATTTCAACTGATGCTGAAAAAGAATTTGAAAAAATTCAACGTTACTTCCTGATAAAAACCATCAGAAAAGTGGGTATAGCAGGAACATACTTCAACATAATCAAAGCCATATATGATACACCCACAGTTGGCATCACACTGAATGGAGAAAATCTGAAAACTTTTCTTCTAAGATCTGAAACAAGACAAGTATGCCCACTTTAATCACTATTATTCAGCACAGGACTGGAAGTCCTAGCTAGAGCAGTCAGAAAAGAAAAGGAAATACAGGGCATCCAAATTGTAGAGAAAAAATAAAATTATTTTGTTTGCCAATGATATGATCTTATATTGGAAAAGCCTAACGACTCCACAAAAAACTATTAGAACTCATAAGCAAAGTTCAGTGAAGTTTCAGGTTACAAAATAAACATACCAAAAATCAGTAGTATTTCTATATGCCAACAGTGAACAATCTGAAAAAGAAATAAACTGTAATCCCATTTATAGAAGCCACAATTAAAATTAAATTCTCAGGAATTAACCAGAGATATTACATGTTCATGGATTGGAAGAATCACTATTGTCAAAATTTCCATATTACCTAAAGCACTCTACAAGTTCAAGGCAATCCCTATTAAAATATCAACTACATTCTTCAAAGAAATTAAAAAAAAAATCCCAAAATGTATATGGAACCACAAAAGACCCAGAAAAGCTAAAGCTATCCTAAGCAAAAAGAACAAAATGAGGAATTACATTACCTGACTTCAGAGCTATAGTGACCCAAACACAATGGTACTGGCATAAAAACAGACACACAGACCAGTGGAAAAGAACAGAGGAGCCGGTGGGGTACAGTGGTTCACACCTGTAATCCCAGCACTTTGGGAGGCCGAGGTGGGCGGATTACGAGGTCAGGAGATCGAGACCATCCTGGCTAACACGGTGAAACCCCGTCTCTACTAAAAATATGAAAAATTAGCTGGGTGTGGTGGCAGGCACCTGTAGTCCCAGCTACTCGGGAGGCTGAGGCAGGAGAATGATGTGAAGGTGGAGCTTGCAGTGAGCCGAGATGGCGCCACTGCACTCCAGCCTAGGCGACAGAGCGGGACTCCATCTCAAAAAAAAAAGAAAAAAGAACAGAGAACCCCGAAAGTAATCCACACACTTACAGTAAACTCATTTTTGACAAAGGTACCAAGAACATACACTGAGGATATGACAGGCTCTTTAATACATGTTACTGGGAAAACTGGATATCCATATGTAGGAGAATAAAACTAGACCCCTATCTCTCTCCATATACAAAAATGAAATCAAAATAGACTTAAGACTCAAATCTAAGACCTTAAACTATGAAACTCCTACAAGAAAGCTTTTAGGAAAACCTCCAGGCCATTAGTCTGGGCAAAAGTTTATTGAACAATACTCCACAAGCACAGGCAACCAAACAAAAAAAGGACAAATGGGATTACATTAGGTTAAAAAGCTTCTACACAGCAAAGAATGCAATCAATGAAGTGAAAAACAGAATCCATAAAATGGGAGACAATATTTGAAACTATGCATCTGATAAAGGATTAATAACAAGAATATATAAGGAGCTCAAACAACTGTATAGAAGACAATCTAATAATCCTATCAACAAATGGGCAAAAGATTTGAATAGACATTTCTCAAAAGAAAACATACAACTGGCAAACAGGCATATGAAAAGGTTCTCAACATCACTGATCATCAGATAAATGCAAATCAAACTACAATGAGATATGTCACCCTCCAGCTAAAATAGCTTATATCCAAAAGACAGGCAACAACAAATACTGGCAAGGATGTGGAGAAAAGAGAACCTTTGTACACTGTTGGAGGGAATGTAAATTAAGACAACCACTATGGAGAAGAGTTTGGAGGTTTCTCAAAAACTAAAAATTGAACTACCATTTGATCTAGCAATCCCACTTCTGGGTATGTACCCCAAAGAAAGAAAATCAGTATATTAAACAGATAGCTGTACTGCCATGTTCATTGCAGCACGCTTTATAAGAGTTAAGATTTGTATTCAACTTATATCCCTCAAGAGATGGATGAAGAAAATGTGGTACATATACATAGTGGAATACTATTCAGTCATAAAGAATATTATGATTCTGTCATTTGCAACAACATGGATGAAACTGTTGGTCATCATGTTAAGTAAAATAAGCAACGCACAGAACAAACAGTATCATGTAATCTCACTTATGTGGGATAAAAGAAGATGAACTCATAGATACAGAGAATAGAAGGATAGTTATCAGAGATTGGGAAGGATAGTAGGGACAGGGAGTGAGGTGGGGATGGTTAATGAATACAAAATAGTAGTTAGAAAGACTGAATAATATCTTGTATTTGATAGCACAACAGGGTGGCTATAGTCAATAATAAATTACTTTTACATTTTAAAGTAACTAAAAGAGAGTAATTGGATTGTTTATAATGCAACATATAATTCCTTGAGGGGATGAGAACCCCATTCTCCATGATGTAATTATTTTACATTGCATGAATCAAATCATCTCATGCACCCTCTATTAATTTGTTTTAATACTGTAATAAAGAACTGTCCAAGACTGGGTAATTTATAAAAGAAAAATGTTTAATTGACTCACAGTCCACCATGGCTGGAGAGGCCTCAGGAAACTTACCATCATGGCAGAGAGGGAAGCAAGGACCTTCTTCACGTAACAGCAGGAGAGAGAAGAGTGAGGAGAGAAGAGGGAAGAGCCCTTTATAAAACCATCAGGTCTTGTTAGAACTCACCCACTATCATGAGAACAGCAGCATGGTGGTAACTGCCTCCATGATTCAATTACCTCCACCTGGTCTCTCCCATGACACAAGGGGATGATGGGAATTACAATTCAAGATGAGATTTGGGTAAAGACACAAAGCCTAACCATATCATTTCACCCCGGCCCCTCCCAAATCTCAAGTCCCTTTCACATTTCAAAACGCAATCATGCCTTCCCACAGTTTCCCAAAGTTTAAACTTGCTCCACCATTAACCCAAAAATCCAAGTCCAAAGTCTCATCTGAGGCAAGACATGTCCCTTCTAACTATGAGCCTATAAAAACAAAGCAAGTTAGTAACTTTCTAGATACAACGGGGGTACAGACATTGGGTAAATACACCCATTCCAAATGGGAGAAATTGGCCAAAACAAAGGAGCTACAGGCCCCATGCAAGTTCCAAAATTCAGTGAGGCAGTGAAATCTTAAAACTCTAAAATGATCACCTTTGACTCCATGTCTCACATCCAGCTCATGCTGATGCAAGAGGAGAGGTCCCATGGACTTCAGCAGCTCCACCTGTGTGGCTTTGCAAGGTATAGCTTCCCTCCTGGCTGCTTTCACAGGCTGGTATTGAATGTTTACAGCTTTTCCAGGTGCATGTTGCAAGCTGTCAGTGGATCTACCATTCTGGGCTCTAGAAGACAGTGACCCTCTTCTCACAGCTCTACTAGGCAGTGCTCCACTGGGGACTCTGTGTGGGGACTCTGACCTCATATCTTCCTTCTGCACTGCCCTAGGAGAGGGTCTCAATGAGGGCTCCACCCCTACAACAAACTTCTGCCTGGGCATCTGGGTATTTCCATACAACCTCTGATATCTAGGCACATATTCTCAAACCTCAGTTCTTGACTTCTGTGCACCTGCAGACCCAACACCACATGTCTGCCACCAAGGCTTGGGTCTTGCACCCTCTGGAGCAACAGCTTGAGCTGGCTATTAGCCCCTTTTAGCCACAGCTGGTTTACAGGGCACTAAGGCTTGAAATTGCACAAAGCAGCAAGGCCTTGGCCCAGGCCCATAAAACCATTTATTTTCCTCCTAAGCCTCTGGGCCTGCGATGTGAGGCAATGCTCTGAACACTTCTAACATGCCGGAGACATTTTTCCCATTGTATTGGTGATTAACATTTGACTCCTCATTACTTATTCAAATTTCTGCAGCAAACTTGAGTTTCTTCCCAGAAAATGGGTACCAATTTATTGTATTTGTCCATTTTAATACTGCTATAAAGAACTGCCTGAGACTGGTTAATTTAAAAAGGAAAAAGTTTTAATTAACTCACAGTTCAACAAAGCTGGGGAGGCCTCAGGAAACTTACGGTCATGGCAGAAGGTGAATGGGAAGCAAGATGCCTTCTTCACAAGGCAGCAGGACAGAGAAATGCTGAGCAAAGTAGGAAGAACCCCTTATAAAACCATCAAATCTCATGAGAACTCACTATCACAAGAATGGCACGGGGGAAACTGCCTCCATGATTAAAATTACCTCCACCTGGTCTCCCCATTAACACATGGGCATTATGAGGATTATGAGATTTGGTTGGGGACACAAAGCCTACCATATCATACCCTATGGATCTATACATCTACCATATACTCACAAAAATTAAAAATAAATAAATGAAAATAAAATTTTAAAAATCTGACAAAATAAAAAAAAAACATGTTAGCACTAAATAAGTGAATTTCATAATGGTAAAAGTATCAATTCATCAAGAATATATGAGAATTATACATTTACATATATCTAAAAGGAGAGCCCCAAGATATAAGAAACAAAAGATGACAGAATTGATAGAAGAAATAGACAATTCAACAATCATATTTGAAACTCCAATACTCCTAAGAAAGTAACAGAAGTAGTAGACAGAAAACCAGTGTGTATATAAAGGACCTAAACTCTACTATCGATGAATTTGATCTAAAATATATGAAACACTCAACTCTTAAAAAGCAGAATAAACATTCTCTTCAAGTGTATATGGAAGTCACTATGACAGATCATATTATGTGTCATAAAATATATATGAGCAAACGTACAATTATTGAATTTGTAAAATAAGGTATTCTTTGACAACAGTGAAATTAAACTAGAAGACAATAATCACAGGTATCTAAAAAATTAATAATTTTGAAATTCAATTACACTTATTGGTGAAAGACTGAAAGTTTCCCCACTAAGATACTGATATTTATTTTCTCAAAAAATGTAGCTGTAATAGTTTTTAATATATAGTATATTGGATGAGTCCCATCTGGAAATGTCTGCAAGAGGACTAAGGAAATGGCACACTTCATCTCTGTTTCTGGAGAATGGTAGGAAGTTTTAGGTATGTATGGGTGACAGCAGGATCAGCTTTTTAAAGAATTTTCTAATGATTTGAAGAGCTAATAAATGCAATTGCTAATGCTGTTAAGATGATTGTCCACATAGGTTCAGGTTCAAACTGATAGTTTAAACAGCTTTACATTTCAAAGGATTTGTGAATAGAAAGTTTAAACTTGAGGTACACATTAGGCCCAGATTCAAGAGAAATCTGCAAAAGGAATGATGCTAATGCCAAAGCAGAGCTTCATGCTATATCTCATTCTCCCTTTCTCCACATTTATGTTTTATTTGAACCTTCAATTAATTGGATACTATGAAATTTTTGTGTAAGCTCAATTTTCTGTGTACAAATTAGCTTTCCTCATTCTCTTCACATAGCTAACATGCTTCTGGGTAGAGTTTAGATACCACTTCTCCTGGAAAGTTGGTCCTGGCTCATAAGCTTGGGGTCAGGTGCTCTGTTTTCTGCTCCCAGAGTATCCTGCCTTTTCTTGCCATAACAAGTATATCATTCATTGTAATTGACTATGTATTTTTCTGTATACTCTACTAAACTAGGATCTCTATGGTAGTAGGGTAGAAGGGATGGATTGCTTTTATCTTTTTTACTGTGGTATCCATAGTGCCCCATAAAATACACAGCCCACAAAAAATAATTAGTAAACATTTACTGAGTGAGAAGGAATAAAGTATCAAGTGCCTACTATATGCCAAGCATTGTTCCAGCCACTTTATCTGCTATTTAATTTAAATGTTGTGTTAGTCAGGATTCTTCAGAGAAACAGAATGATAGAAGATAGATAGATGATAGATAGAAAGATGATAGATAGATAGATAGATAGATAGATAGATAGATAGATAGATAGATAGATAGAGAGATAGAGAGATAGATATTTACTATGAGGGACTGTATCACGCTATTATGAATGCTGAGGATTCCCACAATCTGCTGTCTGCAAGCTGGAGGTCAAGAAAAGCCAGTAGTGCAATGCCACTCCACACCCAAAGACCTGAGGACCAGCCATGTCAATGATATTAATTTCCATTAATTAATAAGTCTGAGTTCAAAGACTTAAGAACCAGGAGTGCCAATGTTTGTGGCAGGAGAAGATGAATGTCCAGCTTAAGAAGAGAGAGTAAATTCACCCTTTCTTCACATTTGTGTTTTATTTAAACCCTCAATTGACTGGATAATGTCCACTCACATTGGGGACAGCAATCTTCTTTACTTAGTTTACCAAGTAAAATACTAATCTCTTCCAGAAACACTCTCACAGATACACTCAGAAATAATGTTCTACCAGGTATCTGGGCATCCCTTAGCCCCCTCAAGTTTACACATACAATTAACCATCATAAATAGTAATATCCAGATCTTTTAAAGCCTGATATGTCTGCTCAGGACCTCCAAAAATCACACTTCAAGATGGGATTAGATGTGTAAGACATATATTGGTGAATACAATTGCAAAGGATGAAAAAGGTGGGAGCAGAACTAGGTGGGAAGTGGAACTGTAAATGCATTAAATCCACATGGAACTGTAAATCCATTAAACCTCTTTTGTTTGTAAATTGCCCAGTCTACGGTATGTCTTTATCAGCAATGTGAAAACGGAGTAATACACTACATATTTTCCTTTTCTTTCCTTTGTTCCAGATTATTTGAGAGCCTTGTAGAATTTCATTTTATCTCCACTATTGCCTTTTTATTTATATTTTAAATATTATTTGTTATTTACTTACATTTTCACATTTATATTAATGATATGTTATTTATATTTAATTATTTATATTATTTGTTTATTATTTATACCTCTTTTTAATTTTTATTGGTGGCTCTAGTGTTTACATTATATATCTTTAATTAACTACAAGAAATCTTCAAATAATATTATCTCTTCTTGTGTAGCTTAAGAATCTTATAATAGTATACTCTCAACTCCTCCCCGCATCTTTTGTCCAATTATTTTATATATGTTACTTTCACATATGATAGAAATTCAGAACATATGGCCATTATTTTTTGTGCTTTAGACAGTCAGCTATCTTTTAAAACACTTAGAATAAGAAGCACTCTATTATATTTCCCTGCATTCAACTATTTACAGACTTCCTCATTACTTTGTATAGATTCAAGCTTCTTTTTGGTATTATACTCCTTTTGCCTAACTAGCTTCCTTTAACATATTCTGTATTGCAAGTAATTAATTTTCTCAGTACTTAGACTAAAAAGGATCTCAATTCTTCATTTTAAGAGATACTTTTCTCTGTATATATGTTGAAAGTTGTTTTGCTTTCAACACTTTAAAGCTGCCACTATTACTATTTGAACGTCTGACAAAATTTTGACTTTAATAATATTTTGTCCTGATGTATGTAACATCTCTTTTTTATCTTTACTTCTAGCATTTTCTCTTTATCTTTGGTTTTCAACTGTTAGAGTAAGATATGATGTGTCTTGTGTGTGTGCGTGTGTGTGTGTGTGTGTGCGCGTGTATGTGTGTATGTTTATCCTGTTATCCTGCTTGGGGTTCTTTCAGCTCCTTTGATCTGTGTTTTGATGTCTCTCATTATTTTCTGAACATTTTCTTCATTATTTTTGAACATCTCTGAGATTTCAATTTCACATACATTAAAGTGTTGGATATTGTCCTAGAAGACTCAGATATTGTTTTTTAAAAAACACTTTTTCTTTTCTCATTGTGACAAATGTAGGTAACTTTTATTAATCCAGCTTTAAGTTCACTGATTCTTGAGTCTAATAATGAGCCCATCAAAGGCAATCTTCATTTCTGTTACTATGTTTCTAGTTTTGTTTCCAGCGTTTTCACTTAACTCTTAAGGTTTCAATCCTTCCATTGAAAGTCATCATCTGATCATGTACATTGTCCAGATTTACTTTTAAAGCCATTAAAATAGTAGTGAGTGGTTATTTTAAATTTTCTGATAGTTTTAATGTCTGGGTGGACTCTGAGTCTAGTTTTGTTGATTGATATATCTGTTAACAGTTGATTGTTTATTATTGCTTTATTGTGAATCTCATAGGTTTTATTAAATGCCAGATATTTCATAAAGGATAGCAGAGACTGAGAAAAATAGGATGAATGGCTTCAAACTGGCAAACTTCTTCCTTTGGTAGGTCATGAATGTTGGAGGTTGAGTCAATCTCATCAGGAGTTAAGCTTGGTTTGAGTTTTGTTGTTGCTATTATCACCCTCAATGCACCGTTGGGCAGAATTATTTAGATTGAACTTTGTAAGTGAGAATCCACGTTTGTTGGGCCCATCTATAGCCTTAATCTCTTTTATGATGGCCACCAGTCCTCACCTGCACTCATTGCACCAGTTCCCAAATGGCCATCAGTAAAATCAGGCTAATATCAAGTTGTTGAGTCATTGGTGTCTGGGTGGTCAATGCCTCTTTCATAGTGGATGGTCTCTGGTGGGCATTGATGAAGCAAAAATCTTCACACTTTTTGGTCCATCCTATGTGTCCATTGACATACTCTATTACAGGTTTCCTTTTCTTCAATCTTCTAGTCTTTTGACTTCCAAACCCTTAACTAGACAGCCAGGCCATTTGGCCACTGCCTCAAAATTTATTCATATTTAGCTAATAAGCTAAAACCACTTCTTCCACAAAACACAATGTTGATTGCCAGCTACATTAATCCAAATTCTACACATTGGGAAGATAACCTCTCTCCTTTTCTTTTCTTTTCTTTCTTTTTTTTTTCTTTTTTGAGACAAGGTCTTGCTCTGTAATCCAGGCTGGAGCACGGTGACACAATCTTGGTTCGCTACAACCTCCACCTCCTGGTCTTAAGCAATCCTCCCACCTCAGACTCCTGAGCAGCTGTGACTACAGGCACATGCTGCAACACTTGGCTAATTTTTAAGGCTTTGTACAGATGATGTCTCACAATATTGCCCAGGCTGGTTACATGCTGCAGGGCTCAAGCTATCCTCCCATCTCAGCCCTGCAAAGTGCTGGAATTGCAGGCATGAGCTACCATGCCCAGCCCCCTTTCTCCTTATTTTAAGGCCACCTCTAAATGTGGTTGTAATGCAGCCACCATCACCTTTGGGCTTGCACTCAAAAACTAAGCTGATACATTTATAAAATGGCTTGGGGTTTTTTCTTTCTTTATCAGTTAAACATAGAAAAACCCCATATGGTCATAAGTGTGCAATAAATGTGGAAACCTGAAACAACTATGACAGGCGGTGTGAGGGGCTGAGCTATCTGCTGATCTCTTCTCTTCCTGTTTTTATTTGAATCCTGGAATGACAGCTATAATCAAGACTATTATTTGATTTATCTTGCAGTAGACTACAGTCAGTTTCCTGGATCTATCTGGTTTCTTCAAGGCCCAGAATACCAAATTAAGCAGAGATGATAGGGACCAGACTATTTTTCACCATATTTTTATCTCTCTGAGGGTGCACCATTTTTTTTTCTTTTTTGTTTTTAATGCATTATCTTGGCTTGAGGGTAAAGGGTGAAGTTTTGAGACATTCACCTGGTATTCTGCTCTCTGATACCTCTTAACTAACAAACCAAGCATGCCCTGTGGGTGTTACTCTAACTTCCAGGAGTGCACACCAAAATTATACACTTGAGAACTGGAGAAGTAAACACTGACTGGCTCTGAAGACCCAGTGGGCATATTGTAATTCAGATATTAGTCAGTACTTCATTCATCACTTGCATTATAAGCTCTCACTCTAGCAAGGGGACTATGGTGACTCTTTGGGTCTCCAGATATTAGTGTCTACTTAGAATCTTTGATCAATAGTTCACAAAATGTGTGGGTATTTCCCTTTTATCAGTGTAAAGTAATTCACATAAGTGGTCATCGGCATCCTGCTCCGACATTCTTGCTTTTCTTTCTGGTTGTAGATGTTAAGCAGCACACTTGTTGTCTGCCTTCTATTTTTCCCCTAGTTATATCAGGCTCAAGTAACAATCTCTGTATCTCCCTGCATGTCAAGCCCTTTTAAGTGCTACTCCAAACTAGCTGGTCATTGCGGTGTTTGTGTCATTCTGGCTTCTGGCCTTTGTTTCTTGGGGACCTCATCATCCTCCTGAATATATATATTTCTAAAAGAAGCTTACGTCACTGACCACCTCTATAACAATCAACCACAGCCTACAGAAAAGGGCCAACACTTAACTAGGTGATGCTGGTGGCTTCTCACAAACACATTTCTATTTCTACGTGTCATCTGGGCCATCCTGTGAAACATAATACTTAGGAAGACCTTCTGGTATCATATATTAATCTATTCTAGCTCACTTCCCTAAGCCTTTTTAATTCCTTAATCTCTCATCTGCCAGAGAAACTCAGAAATTTCCACTTCGTTCTGCATGTACCATTTTGTTTTCTCCTGGAGCAAAGTTGCTCCACCCACTGAGGTCCTTGCAGGAGTATTAAATTCCATATTCTGAAAAAAATGCCTCCAATATAATGAGTTCTTACTTATCTGTATCCCTTGATCAAGCACTTTCAAAATTCAGTCCCAAGGGTAATTTATTGGCTCCTGGTCAGTCCATGCTGGTGTTACAGAATGAATGTTTGTATTACCCACTAAATTCACAAGGTGATATTCCAACAACTCAGTGTGACGATATTAAAAGGTAGGGCTTTGGGAGATAATTATGTCATGAGGGTAAAACCCTCCTGAATAGGATTAGTGTGCTCAGAAGAAGAAACACAAGAGCTTGCCTCTCACTCTCTGCCTTCTTCAATATGAGGACACAGCAAGAAGACAGTCATATGCAAACAAGGAAGAAGACCCTTACCAGACACCAGATCTGATGGTGCTTTGATCTTCAACTTCCCAGCCTCCAGAACTATGAGAAATAAATATCTGTTGTTTAAACCACCCAGACAATGGCAATTTGTTATAGCAGCCTGAACTGACTAAGACAGCTAGCTACTTCTTCAGCTCCTTTAGGGTGTAAACCCTTTTCTCCATTATCAGGCTCAAAACTCCCCTACCCAGGTTTTGTGGGAACTTAATCCTAGTGGTTGGTCTGACAATCAAGAAGACAGGTGGTCACTCCACCTGAGGGGTTTACCTGTGACCTTTTCTGAAAGAGGCCCCTTCAGTGTCTTCCCACATGGAAGGGGGATGCCAGGTCATATTAGGGACTGCTGAGCAACTTCTATATGCTCTAAAATTCCAGGATGTCTCCAGAGGCAAAAATCTTAGGGCCATATACCCAGTTAACTCCATCTCATATTTCAGCTTCTTAAGTTGTTCTCCTCAGGACACTGAAGTTAGCATAACAGACTAGCTATGGACAAACATTAAAATGTCTTTGGAGATCTCAACCTTTAAATGCTGAGTATCTTCAGCTGTGTTTACTCTTCCATTGTAGGAAAGGGCTTCTTTGTAAGCTATCAGAAATGGTTGCTAACTCACACACTTCGCCCTTAACTATTTTGTAACCACTATCAATTTTTTTCAAAATCCTTCTATAGGGTGGCAATGCAACTTAATTATAACCAGCCAACTGTACTGTTCTTATCGACATTTTCCCCTACCCACCAAATCTTTCATATGCCTGAATATTCACTCTGGCAAGTACATTCTTCTCTACCAAAACATTATTTCAGTTAATCACTGGTAAAATCTTCAGCAACTGTGCTGTAACGGTGTGCCAGGGATTATTATTACTTCTCATTGTACTTAGAAAGGGGTCATTCTTTCCAGTCAGGCAGTGAGTGAGCCAGTCTTGAAACCCATCTTACCATCTTTTTTTTTCTTTCTCAGATCTCTTCTGCCGTCCTCTATGTCTATTTGGAACTTCCAAGAAGCACATGTTGAGATGGGATAAGACATGCAAGAGACATATCGATAAAAGGGGAAGGAACAAGAGTAGGTAGGGAAGGACTTTAGATTATGATACAGTTTTCTGACTGCAACATACTACTGAGAAACTCTCAGGCTGACCAGTGAGGGGGCCCCATACAAAAGTAGCTCATGAGAGGAGTCCTGCATCAAGCAGAGGCCGACTGGCTCTGGTACCCTTGTCGTGATCAACACTTAACTGGGAGCTGCCTCCAGGCGAAGTGTGGCCTTGAAGTAAGTGCTACAGTGAATCACAAGATGCAGCAGTTGGAAGCTGCCAGTCTACTGTGCTCCCTGCAGCACGTTCTCTTTAAGGACCATCTGAGCTGTGCACCTCCATGGCTGTGACACCTGGAAAATGCGTCATACTGTTTCCCAGGAAGCTTCCAGATACTGCACAAATGAATCTGTTTTAAGTTTGTTCTCCAAGTGGAAAAGCCCTCTCTTTCAAAATTATGCTTTAAATTTGTAATCATGAAGAGAGAAATCACTTACATAAACCCCAACCCAGAACTTTCAGATTAGAAAGTAGAAAATTGCTGAATCAGTGTTCCAATCACCTTGGAATAATAGGTGAAGGCCAGGAACACTATCTTCACTAATAAAGGGAATGACATAAGCAATGGCTGTCCCAGTGCAGATCAGTCCAGATCACAATGAGCAAGAATAGTTTGGGAAGCCAAAAGTAAAATCAAAACCATGCCAGAATTATTCTCCTGGCAATAAGATTTTAAGATTATCACATTAACTTTTTATACAGCGATGAGACAGTGCCCCAGAATAAGTCCAGCCTGAGTGCTTGTAGGATGCTTGAAGCCAGTGACTGACCATAGGTGGCTTGGGTAAAAAACAAAGCAACACAGACAGAAAGCAGTTGCTGACATTTACTTATTTTTTTTATAGTGGCTACTTTTTTGCAACCTTTCTGCACACTAACAACATGGCCTCATCAATGAGATATTCTCACCCACAAATCCCCATAGACATGCTGGACAGGAAAGGCAGCCTATCATAGGGCTTCTGTCTAAAGATAGGTCCTTAATTCATTTACTCAGCAGGTATTTACTAAATATCAATTATTTGCTATACCCTGTTGTAGTCACTGGGAATGCACATTCCTGACCTCAAGGAGATAAATAGAATTTGCAGTTGGTAGACTGACTCTGTGGTATACGTATGGGTGATTAGCTCTCAGAATTTCTCTGTCACATTGATACAAGTAAAATTTGCTTTCTTTGTTTTTCAAGAATACAAAATGAAGTAATGAGTTTGAAAATATTTGGAAACTATGGAATTCCATAATATTTGAGGAGTAAATATTATTTATATGATAACACTTTTCAGAAAATGTTATGCTCCTTTTACCAGAGGTCTGGAACATAGATAGTCTAACTCTTTGCGTGGCCTTTACGGAACTAAACGCTCTCTCGTTAGTGAAAATACTTTTAACACATTGACCATTGCTGAATTATTAATTCTATAAATATTTTGGACTGATGTTTTATTTCTAAACCCTTTTGGGTATATGAAATATAATGTACACAGTCTTGACTAATTCAGACAAAAGAACAATTTGACAACCTGAAGGTTTTCCTTCTTGAATTGGTGGCTTTGGAAAAAGAGAATGTTAATAAAACTTCATTAAAAACACATCATCAATAATTGGGTACATTTTCTGGCTGTGAAATGTTAACAAAGTAGTGTTTCTGAATACACACACACACACACACACACACACACAGTCATGAGAGCAGTGTAGGATAGTCAGGGGATGGGAAATGAGAACAAAGTCACAGTGTACTCTCTAGAGGGAATTGCAATGAAGTGTCTAAACATATTGGAGGATTAGTTCAGTCCAAGATTTGATAGTTTTATAGGAGAAAATTCTGTAATATGAATATTTAGGCATGTTGTGATATTTACTGACTCCATATTTTCTTCTGAAAAATATTTGAGAAGGAAATAACATTTATGAGGATATGAAATAAGTATAATATGGTAATACAGAAGTAGGGATTTCTACTGGTAAGGAGTACCCTTATTCATTAGCACACATACACTTTGGCAAGATAGGTGTGAAACATTCCTTTAGATTATGGGATTCTTTAGCTCTCATTCTTCCTGCTAGAGGTTTCATTTCTAATTTATATAGTCACTTATCTTGGCCACAGCATGAGGTCTTACAGCTGAGCAAGTAGCTTCGGTAAAAAGTCTAATGTACTAATGTTCAGAGGGGACAATGGGAATTTAGTTGGCTGGAGGCCTGGGTATCTCAAGGGCATCTAATATGAAATCAGTTAGTTTTCAGCACTTATATAAATGTTAGTAACTTCCTGCCTCTGTTTCTCAATGGGATAGAATTTTGGCATCCTGTGGACTTGTCATAGCAACAAAGAACAATTTCACTCATTTTGCCTAGGAATAGCTTCTCATGTATATTTGTACTGACTGATAGAAGATCACTGAAGTGAATATTGGTTTGAGAGTTTTGGGGATTATGAAAAGAGAGCACAGCTGTGATTCTTCAGTGGCTAGCTTAGTGAAGGCAGACATTTAAGAGGAGTGGAGAAACCAGCTGGAATGGAAGCATCAGCAGGAAAAGCAAGAACGACCCTGAGAACCAAAACACACAAGCTCCCCTCTAGCTCTCTGCTGTTGAATAGGCTTTCACTGGAGGCCATCTATAAAAGATTTTAACCTATTATACATCCCCTTATGGCACAGTGACAAACTAATGGCAGTAGGGAAGTGATTGGGGGAAGCTGTGGAAACCACAGACATGGAGTTTGAACAGAAGCAATATTCTGACTCTCCTTAGGAAGCTTTGGTCAGTACATCCCACCTCTCTTAGCATAACACATAGCCATGGATAATAAAATTCCTCCAACTGTGGAAAAAAGAGTACAACAGAGCAGAGAGAGAAGGGAGGAGAGAGAGACCAGGGTGAAATCTTTTTTAAGGTGATAGTAATAGGTAGAAGATATTTCGCAGAATATTTTGGAAGAGAGAGACATATCTTACAGTCTATGTAATTAATGACAAAACATCTGGATTAAGGAAGCACAGATATGAAATCTTTGAGTAATTGAGATAATTATCAGTCATAAATACAACAGTCATGATACATAGATGCAAGCATTTCAGTGTAGATGGTGAACATGCACGAGAGGGGAGCTAATTCAAAATTTTTTCCTGACATAAAAAATCTACCTTAGTTATGCATTCAATTACTATATGAAGTTCTAGTTTCACGATATGGGTTCAGAAACTCACATTTTAAAATTTTTTTATTTTTAATATTTGTGGGTACATAGTAGTTGTATATGTTTATGGGGTACATAAGAAATTTTGGTACTGGCATAAAGTGCATAACAATTGCTTCATGGAAAATTGGGTATCTATCCCCTCAAGCATTTATCCTCTGTGTTACAACAATCCAATTATACTCTTTTAGTTATTTTTAAATGTATGATTATTATTGACTATAGTCCCCCTATTGTGTAATGAAATACTAAGTCTCATTCATTCTTTCTAACTATATTTTTTGTACACACTAACCCCCCCTACCTACCCCCAACCCCCCAAAACCCTTCCCAGACTCTGATAACCATCCTTCTATTCTCTGTCTCCATGAGTGCAATTGTTTTGATATTTAGATCCACAAATAAGTGAGAACATGTGATGTTTGTTTCTGTGCCTGGCTTATTTCACTTAGCCAAATGACCTCCAGTTCTATCCATGTTGTTGTAAATGACAGGATCTCGGTCTTTTTTGTGGCTGAATAGTACTCCATTGGGTATATGTATCACATTTTATTTATCCATTCATCTGTTGAGGGAAGCACTTAGGTTGCTTCCAAATCTTAGTTATTATGAATAGTGCTGCAATAAAAATGGGAGTATAGATCTCTCTTTGATGTACTGATTTCTTTCTTTTGAGTATATACCCAGCAGTGGGATGGCCGGATCCTATGGTAGCTCTATTCTTTGTATTTTGAGGAACTTCCAAACTTTTCTCAATAGTGGTTGTACTAATTTACATTCCCACTCACAGTGTAAGACAGTTTCCTTTTCTCCACATCCTCACCAGCATCTGTTATTTCCTGTCTTTTAGATATAAGCCATTTTAATTCGGGTGACATGATATCTCACTGCAGTTTTATTTTCATTTCTCTGATTATCAGTGATGTTGATTACCTTTTCATATCCCTATTTGTCATCTGTATGCCTTCTTGTGAGAAATGTCTTTTCAAATCTTTTGCCCACTTTTTGATGGGATTATTAGATGTTTTTCTACACAGTTTTTTTAGCTTCTTATATGTTCTTGTTATTAATTCCTTGTCAGATGAGTATTTTACAACTATTTTCTCCCATTATGGGGGTTTTCTCTTCTCTCTGTTGATTGTTTCCTTTGCTGTTCAGAAGCTTTTTAACTTGATGTGATTCCATTTGTCCATTTTTGCTTTCATTTCCTGTGTTTGTGGTGTATTACTCAAGAAATATTTGCCCAGATGTCCTGGACAGTTTCCCCAATGTTTTCTTTCAGTGGTTTTATAACTTGAGGTCTTCAAGTCTTTAATCCATTTTGACTTGATTTTTGTGTATGACGAGAGATAGGGGTCTAGTTTTATTCTTCTGCATATGGATATCGAGTTTCACCAGCACCATATACTGAAGACACTGCTTTTTCCCAATGTATGTTCTTGGCACCTTTGTTGTAAATGAATTCACTGTAGGTGCATAGATTTCTTACTGGGTTCTCAATTCTGTTCTATTTGTATATTTGACTGTTTTTATGCCAGTACCATGTTGTTTTGGTAAATATTGCTCTGTAGTATAATTTGAAATAGGGTAACGTAATTCTTCCAGTTTTGTTCATTTTGCTTGGGATAGCTTTGAGTACTCTAGGTCTTTTGTGATTTCATATAAATTTTAGAATTGTTTTTTTCTATTTCTGTGAAGAATGTAGTTGGTATTTTAATAGGGATTGCATTGAATCTGTAGACTGCCTTTGATCGTATGGACAATTTAAAAATACTGATTTTTAAAATCTATGAACATGGAATATTTTTCCATTTTTGTAGCGTCCTTTTCCATTTCTTTCATCAGTGTCTTATAGTTTTCACTGTAGAGATCTATCACTTCTTTGGATAAGTTAATTTCTAGGTATTTAATTTTATTTGTGGCTATGGTAAATAAGATTGCTGTTTTTAATTTCTTCTTGAGATTTTTTTCACCATTTCTCATACAGGAAGGCTACTGATTTGGGTATGTTGATTTTATATCCCTCTATTTCACTGAAGTTTTAAATCCATTCTAATAGCACTTTGGTGAAGTCTTTAGGTTTTTCCAAATACAAGATCATATCATCTGCAAAACAAAATAATTTGACTTCTTCCTTTCCAATTTGGATACCCTTTATTTTTTTCTCTTGTCTAATTGCTCTAGCTAAGACTTTCAGTGCTACATTGAATAACAGGGGTGAAAGTAGGCATCCTTGTTGTGTTACAGATCTTAGAGGAAAGGCTTTCAGTTTTCCCCCATTCAGTACGATACTACTTGTATATCTGTAATATAAGGCTTTTATTATGTTGAGGAATACCTCTTCAAAATCCAGTTTTTTGAGAGTTTTTATTACGAAAGTAAGCTGAACTTTAACAAATGCTTTTT
>NW_012104499.1:1689294-1705632 GCF_000951045.1 Mandrillus leucophaeus
GGGTTTCACCGGGTTAGCCAGGATGGTCTCGATCTGCTGACCTCGTGATCCACCCGTCTTGGCCTCCCAAAGTGCTGGGATTACAGGCTTGAGCCACCGCGCCTGGCCAACAAATGCTTTTTCAGCATCAATTGAAATTATCATATGGTTTTGTCCTTCATTCTGTTGATATAAAGTGCCATATTGATTGATTTGCATATGTTGAACCTACCTTGCATCCCAGGGGTAAATTCCACTTAGTATCATGGTATATGATCTTTTAAATGTATTATGTATTATTAAATTCAGTTTTCTACTGTGCTATTGAGGATTTCTGCCTCAATACTCATCAGAGATATTGGCCTGTAGTTTTATTTTTATTTGTATTTTTTTTAAACAGGGTAATACTGGCCTTGTAGAATGATTTTAGAACTATTCTCTCCTCCACTCTTTTGTTTTGTTTTGTTCTGTTTTGTTTTTGAGACGGAGTTTCACTCTTGTTGCCCAGGCTGAAGTGCAATGGCACGATCTTGGCTCACTGTAACCTCTGCCTCCTGGGTTCAAGTGATTCTCCTGCCTCAGCCTCCCGAGTAGCTGGGATTACAGGCATGTGACACCACACCCAGCTAATTTTGTATTTTAGTAGAGTCGGGGTTTCTCCATGTTGGTCAGGCTGTTCTTGAACTCCTGACCTCAGGTAATCTGCCCACGTCGGCCTCCTAAAGTGCTGGGATTACAGTTGTGACCCACTGCGCCTGGCCACATCCACTATTTTCTACAACATTTTGAGTAGCATTGGTATTAGTTCCTTAAGTGTTCGGTAGAATTGTGCAGTGAAGCCTTTGGGTCCCATGGTTTTCTTTGCTGGGAGATATTTAAATAATGGCTTTGAACTCGTTACTTGTTATTGGTCTCTTCAGGTTTTTTATTTCTTCCTGTTTCAATCTTGGTAGATTTTGTCTATGAATTTACGATTTTTCATTTTATTGTCTATGAATTTGTGATTTTTCATTGTATTGGCATATAGTTGCTCACAGTAGCCACTAGTGATCTTTGAATTGCTGTGGTATCAGTCATAATGTATCATTTTTCATGTCTGATTGTATTTATTTGGGTTCTCTCACTTTTTTTCTAAGTCTGGCTAAAGTTTTGTTAATTTTGTTTACAAATTCAAAATATCAACTTTATGTTTCCTTGATCTTTTATATTTTCTTCATTTCAAATTAATTTATTTATGCTCTGATATTTAATATTTATTTTCTTTTCCTGATTTGGAGTTTTATTTGTTCTTGTTTTTCTACTTCTTTAAGACACGTTGTTATTTTATTTATTTGCAGTTTGTATTAGTCCATTTTCATGCTGCTGATAAAGACATACCCGAGACTGGAAAGAAAAAGAAGTTTAATTGGACTGAGAGTTCCACGTGGCTGGGGAGGCCTCAGAATCATGGTAGGAAGCAAAAGGCACTTCTTACATGGTAGTGGGATGAGAAAAATGTGGACAAAGCAAAAGTGGAAACCCCTGATAAACCCATCAGATCTCACGAGTCTTATTCACTATCATGGGAATAGCACGGGAAAGACTGGCCCCCATGATTCAATTACCTCCCCCAGGGTCCCTCCCACAATACCTGGGAATTCTAGGAGATACAGTTCAAGTTGAGATTTGGGTGGGGACACAGCCAAACCATATCATTCCACCCCTGGCCTCTCCAGATCTAATGTTCTCACATTTCAAAACCACTCATGCTTTCCCAAGAGTCCCCCAGTCTTAACTCATTTCAGCAATAACCCAAAAATCCATAGTCCAAAGTCTCATCTGAGACAAGCACGTCCCTTCCACCTATGAACCTGTAAAATCAAAAGCAAGCTAGCTTCTTCCTAGATACAATAAGGGTACAGGTATTTGGTAAATACAACCATTCCAAATGGGAGAAACTGGCCAAAACAAAAGGGTTACAGGGCCCAGGCAAATCCAAAATTCAGTGGGGCAGTCAAATTTTGAAGCTCAAAAATGATATCCTTTGACTACTGGTCTCTCATCCATGTCATGCTGATGCAAAAGATGGGTTCACATGGTCTTGGGCAGCTCCACACCTCTGGCTTTGCAGGGTCCAGCCTCCCTCATGGCTGCTTTTATGGGCTGTCATTGAGTGTCTGTGGCTTTTCCAGGCACATGGTGCAAGCTGCCAGTGGATCCACCATTCTGAGTTCTGGAGGACAGTGGCCCTCTTCTCACAGCTCTACTAGGCAGTGCCCCAGTAGGGACTCTATGTGGAGGCTCCGACCTCACATACATTTTCTTTCTGCACTAGCCTAGCAGAGGTTCTCCACGAACCACTCTGCCCTTGCAGCAAACTTTTGCCTGGGCATCCAGGCATTTCCATACATCTTCTGAAATCAAGGCAGAGGTTTCCAAACCTCAATTGTTGACTTCTGTGCATCTGAAGGCTCAACACTACTTGGAATCTGCCAAGGCTTGGGACCTCCACCTTCTGAAGCCACAGCTCAAGCTCTACCTTGGTCCCTTTCAGCCACAGTTGTAGTGGCTGGAACCCAGGGTACCAAGTCCCTAGCCTGCACACGGCGGCCCATGAAACCACTTTTTCCTCCTGGGCCTCTGGACCTGTGATGGGAGGAGCTGCTGTGAAAGTCTCTGGCATGGCCTGGAGACATTTTTCCCATGGTCTTGAGGATTAACATTAGGCTCTTTGCTACTTATGTGAATTTCTGCAGTCAGCTTGAATTTCTCCTCAAACAATGGTTTTTTCTTTTCTCTTTTCTTTTCTTTTCTTCTTTCTTTTTTTCCTTAGATGGAGTCTCACTGTGTCACCAGGCTGTAGTGCAGTGGCACGATCTTGGCTCACTTCAGTCTCCACCTCCCGGGTTCAAGCAATTCTCCTGCCTCAGCCTCCTGAGTAGCTGGGACTACAGGCACATGCCACCACACCTGACTAATTTTTTTTATATTTTTGGTAGAGATGGGGTTTCACCATGTTGGCCAGGATGGTCACGATGTTCTGACCTCATGATCCACCCACCCTGGTGTCCCAAAGTGCTGGGATTACAGGCATGAGCCACTGCACCCGGTCAGGGTTTTTATTTTCTACTGCATTATCAGGCTGCAAATTTTCTGAGCTTTTATGCTCTCTGTTTCTCTTTTAAAATGGAATCCTTTTAACAGCACCCTAGTCAGATTTTGAATGCCTTGCTGCTTAGAAATTTATTGCGCCAGATACCCTAAACTATCTCTCTCAAGTTCAAAGTTCCACAGATCTCCAGGGCAGGGGCAAAATGCCCCCAGTCTGTTTGCTAAAACATAAGAAGAGTCATCTTTGCTCCAGTGCCCAACAAGTTCCTCATCTCCGAGACCACCTCAGTCTGGAACTTTATTGTTCATCACTATCAGCATTTTTGTCATAGCCATTCAACAAGTCTCTAGGAGGTTTCAAACTTTCCCACATTTTCCTGTCTTCTTCTGAGTGCTCCAAAGTGTTCCAGTCTCTGCCTGTTACCCAGTTCCAAAGTTGGTTTCACATTTTCAGGTATCTTTTCAGCAACATCCCACTCTACTGGTACCAATTTATTCTATTAGTCCATTTTCATGTTGTTGATAAAGACATACCTGAGACTGGGAAGGAAAAGAAGTTTAATTGGACTTACAGTTCCACATGGCTAGGGAGGCCTCAGAATCACGGTGGGAGGTGAAAGCCTCTTACATGGTGGCCTCAAGAGAAAAATGAGAAAGAAGCAAAAGCAGAAACCCCTGATAAACTCATTAGATCTTGTGAGACTTATTCACTATCACGAGAAAACTACAGGAAAGATTAGACCCCATAATTCAATTACCTCTCCCTGTGTCCCTCGTACAACACATGGGTTTTCTGGGAGATACAATTCGAATTGAGATTTGGGTGGGGACATAGCCAAACAGTATCACAATTTTTCTTCTTTTTTTTAATGTAAGAACTTATAGCTATAAATTCCACTCAGTGTTGTTTTTACTGTATCCCATAGGTTTTGGTCTGTTGTGTTTTCATTATTATTTGTTTCAAGAAATTTTTCAATTTTCTTCTTAATTTCTTTATTGACCCACTGGTCATTCAGGAGCATATTGTTTAATTTCCGTGTGTATAGTTTCCAAAATTCCATTCATTATTTATTTCTTGTTTTATTCCATTGTGGTCACAGAAGATGCTTGATATTAATTTGATGTTTGAATGTTTTAAGACTTGTTTTGTGACCTACCATATGGAATATGTTTGAGAATCATTCATGTGCTAAAGAACATAATGTTTATTCTGCAGCCATTGGATGATTTTTTTTTTGTAAATATCCATTAGATTCATTTATTCTATAATGCAGATCAGGTCCAAAGTTTCTTTTTTGATTTTCTTTCTGGGACATCTGTACAATGCTAAAAGTGGGATGTTGAACTCTCCAGATGTTACCGTTTTAGGGTTTCTCTTTTTCTTATTCTCTAATAATACTTGCTTTAAATATCTGTGTTCTCCAGTGTTAGCTGCATATATACTTACAATTCTTACATCCTTTTTGCTAAATTGACCCCTTTATCATTATATAATGATCTTCTTTGTATCTTCTTATAGTTTTTTCTTGAAATCTATTTTGTATGATACAAGTATAACTACTCCTGCTCTTTTTTGGTTTCCATTGCCATAGCATATCTTTTTCCTTTCTTTCATTTTCAATCTATGTGTACCTTTATAGGTGAAATGTGTTTCTGATAGGCAGCAGATCATTGGGTCTTGGTTTTTCTTTCATTCAGTCACTCTATGTCTTTAGATTGGAGAGTTTGGTTCATTTGAATTTAATGTTATTATTGATAAGAAGCAACTTGCTCCTGTCATTTTTTAATTTGAGTTTTGGTAGTTTGGCAGTCTTTTTTCTTCTTTCTTTTCTTGCTGTCTTCATTTTAGTGAAGGTGTTTTTCTCTGATGGTCTGCTTTAATTGCCTTTTTGTGTGGATATCTTCTCGTGTGTGTGTGTGTGTGTGTGTGTGTGTGTGTGTATTTGGGGTTACTATAAGGCTTGCAAATACCATGTTCTAAAACAATGTTTTAAATTGATGACAATTTAATACTTACTGCATGCAAAAACTAACAAGCAAACACACAAAAAGCCTAAATGCTCTTCTGTCAGTTTGTGGTAAATACTGCCTGACCTTGGACTCATTCTTCAGGACAGTGTGCTCTACTCTGACCGAGGGCAGGATTAGAAATGCTGTCTTTGTAGTTAGGCCTGGACTGAGGTTCCCCCAATGCCTAATTTTGCTGTACCCTACTGTGGTTGAGATGGTACCTAAAGTTTAAGACAAAGTCCTCTTTACTTTCCCCTGTGTTTTCTCAGGCAGAAGGAGCCTTTCACTCTAGCCACCACAGATGGGAATGTGCTGCATCACCCCAAAGCCAGCATGTCTCAGAAGCCAAGACCCACAACACTCCCTGGGTATTGCTCCTGGTTATTCAAGGCCAAAGTGCTCTTTATTTGGGATTTGATTAATTCTGCCAGAACTGGGCTCTTGCTTTCCAGGCAGTGTGTTCCTGTTTAGCCCAGGAGAAATGGTGTCTTGGGGATAGGACCTGGAAAGGGTACCTCACATCTCTGCCTGGTACCCTATCCCACTGTGGCTAAGCTGATATCTAAGACGCAAGACAAAATCCTCTTTACTCTGCTCTCCTCTACTAAAGCAGAAGGCAACAATCACTTCTGTAACTGTGAGCTTCACTACCTGGCGTTGGAGGAGGGAGGGCAAAAGCACTCCCTTAGCTATGCCAGCTGGTATCTCCCTAGGTCATGTGCCACTCTAGTACACTGGCTCTAAGCCCAGCCTAGTACTAGGAATTGCCTAGGAATTGCAGTTCTTGTGTGCTAGACTGCCTTCCAAGTTTACCTAGGACCCCAGAGCACTTCAGTATGCAGTGGCAAGGTTTGTCTAGAAACTCAAGTTCTGATCACTAGGATGGGCAATTTCTTTCTGGCTAGGGCTGGTACAAACTGCCCCCCAAAATGTCCAGGCGTTGGCTAAGCCCAGCATAACTTTACTCACCAGTGTGACACGGCAGCACTGAGTTCAATGTAAACTCCCTCTGTCACTGTGCTGTCCCTCCCCAAAGTGCACAGCTGCTGCCAGGGGAGAATACAGAAAGGCTGGTATTGGCGATTCAAGATTGTCTGTCCTGCTATCTTCAGTGCCTCTTTCTGTGACATGAATGTAAATCCAGGTACTGTGATTACTCACCTGATTTTGTTTCTTGTGATGGTGCATTTCTGTGTGTAGATAGTTGTTAAAATTTGGTGTTCCAGTAGTCGGGGGGATGAATGCTGTCGACTTCTATTCTGCCATCTTGCTCAGCCTTCCTGTGTTAACAACATTTCTTTTACTAGGTTTTGGGACAAATGTATTAAAATTTTTGAAACCTAAAATTAATATGATAGTTTATTTTTTCTAAGAAACCAGTATTAGTTCGAATTACAATTAAAAATTCCTACAATTGATTGCATCTTGCAATTTATATGGCATAAAGGGTTAGGATGACAGTATGTCATCTACCCACAGCTCTGTGTTGTAAGTTTTCTTTCCTGACAGGCGCAACCTAGGATATTGGAACTTCCTTCCCTTATATATTCCCCATTTGTAGAGAGGAAGAAATAACTCCATGTGAGACAAGCTGAAAACGCTGGGACCCAATAGCCTCTGCTCAAGCTTGTTCATAAGGAAACATTCCAAAATAGTAGGGACAAGTTGAAAATACAAGGACCTACTGTCACAGTTAAGCTTACCCACTCACAGAACTGCAGAATTACGTCCCAAGAGAAGCATTTCACTGTAATTGTATCCATCTCAGGTACAGTGGCACAGAAGTTTTGTTCAGGTGGAGAGGTGGAGAGTCAGGGCCACAAGAACATACAAGTCTATAACTCTGGCTAAATAGACTGACTGTATTTGAAACAGACTGTGGGAGGTTTCGTAGGTGAGAGAATTGCAGGAAAGCAGTGGAGATCTTGGTAGTGAGAAACAAACAACAAATAAAAGTGTAGTTCAGCTAGAAATTTAACAGAGAGGACAACAGAAAAATAATCTAAGAAAGCCCTCCTGGAGTCAGAGCAAGACTCAAAGACCAAAAATATCCTCCCCTAAAAAGTAGACCAACTTCAGTTTCATCAGGCCATGAAACAAGTTTTGCCTCGGAGATTTGTGAAGAACAATATAGCAATCAGTTAGCAATTAGTGGAGGCTAACAGCTGGCCATGATACTAATAAAAGCAAACAAGCTTGATGGAGATATCAGATAAAGAGAAAGAGAAAGCCTGGCTAAAACCAGTCACTGTTTATTGTTAAGGTGACTATATACATGTTGATATGGTTTTGCTCTGTGTTCCCACGTATATCTCACCTTGCGTTGTAATAATCCCCATATGTCAAGGGTGGGACCAGGTGGAGATAACTGAATTGTGGGGGCAGTGTCTCCCATGCTGTTCTCATGAAGGTGAGTTCTCATGAAAGTGAGTTCTCACGAGATCTGATGGTTTTATAAGGGGCTTTCCCCTTTGCTCGGCACTCATTCCCTCTCCTGTCACCCTGAGAAGGGATGCCTTCTGTCATGATAGTAACTTTCCTAAGGCCTTTTCAGGTATGCAGAACTGTGAGTCAATTAAACCTCTTTTCTTTATAAAGTACCCAGTCTTGGGTATTTCTTCATATCAGCATGAGAACAAATTAATCCACATGTCTATGGCTGCTCTTCATGATGAGCAAAGTCAGAGGTTGTATACTTTGGGTGAAATAAATTTTACACAACTAATCCAGCCAAGGCACCAAAACAAAAACAAAAATAAACAAGCAAACAACAAAAGTAAGCGTTGAGAAATGAGGCGATCCACCATCTAGAGATGCTAAAATATATTATGTTAAATTTCCACTGATTAAATAAAAGATTGTAAAATATCTAAAAGTGTGAAGTATGCAAACACAAAACAACAACAAAAAACCCAGGAATTGACAATTTGAAGCTTTTGAGGATATACAAATGTTGGACTTCAAAGCAGCTATTTAAAATACGTTCAAATAAAGACTTAAGTGAAGGTATAATGACAGTGCCCTATCAAAATCTTAATGTAAATACAGATATAAAAATGATAACTTAAAAACCAAATGGAAGTTCTGATGTTAGAAATATCTCAAATCAATATTCTGATTGAAATAAAACATCCAGTACAAAGCAACAATACTAGATTTGATGTGGCAGAAAAAACAATTAACAAATTTGAATATACATTAGAAGAAATTCTGTAATCTGATAAACAGAAAAAATAATGAAGTATGTTTTCAGAAACATTTGAGGCACAATTAAGAACACCAAGAATTGGGAGGCCGAGGCGGGCGGATCACAAGGTCAGGAGATCGAGACCATCCTGGCTAACATGGTGAAACCCTGTCTCTACTAAAAATACAAAAAATTAGCCGGGAGCAGTGGCAGGTGCCTGTAGTCCCAACTACTCAGGAGGCTGAGGCAGGAGAATGGCGTGAACCCAGGAGCGGAGCCTGCAGTGAGCCAAGATTGCGCCACTGCCCTCCAGCCTGGGCAACAGAGCAAGACTCCGTCTCAAAAAAAAAAAAAAAAAAAAATGAACACCAAGAAATATGTAATTGGAATAGGAGAAATGGAGAGAGAGAAAAGACCAGGGAAAATATATACTGAGAAACAACTGAAAACTTCCTAAATATGTTGAAAAATGTTCGCTTAAAAATTAACAGACTCCAAATATGACAAAATGACAAACACAAAGAGATCTATAAGCAGAAATATCATAGTAAAACTGATGAAAGCCAAGGGGAATACTTGATCTATATCTCCTATCTAACTACAATTTTGCATACCTTGACAGATAGCTCTCCATTTACACCCCTGACCCAACAACCTAAGCCTTTGGTAATCACCATTCTACTGTCCACTTCTATGAGTTCAACTATTTTACATTCCACATGTAAGTGAGATAATGCAATATAGCTCCTTATATGCTTGGCTTATTTCACTTAACATACTATCCTCCAAGTTAATTCATATTGACACAAATGACAAATATTTTTTTAAGTTTGAATACTATGATGATATGAGTATATACCATACTTTTATTTATGTTAATTAACTCAACTGAGACATCACACAATGTAAACATATTTCAACATGTGGTACATAAAAAATTTATACAAAATCTACTTGTCATTTAAAAATAATAAATTTTGTAAAGGACAGAAATGAGAGAAAATATTGAAAGCAATGAGAGAAAAACAAAATAATTCATCATGTACATGGGAACACAAATAAGTTTAATATATAACTTTTCCTCCGAAACAAAGTAGGCCAGAAAGTCAAGTATTGGCAGATTAAAACTGCTTAAAGAGGAAAAAAAAGGTCAATTATAAATCTTATATTCAGGAAAACTAACTTTCCACAAATGAATGCAGATGTGCAGGAACCAAGACAATGACAAAGGAAACATGAAAAAAATGAGGTAATATGGCATCCTCACAGGAACACAATAATTCTCCAGCAATAGAATGCTGGGCCAAATGCTCTAAAATGCTCTAACCAAAAAGAAACCCTTGAAATGCCAGATAAATATTTCAAAATATTGATTTTCATAAAGCTCAGTGATATGCAAAAGAAATCCAAAACCAATACAAAGAACTCAAAAAAGAACTCAAGATGTGAGGAAAAAATCTACTAAGGAGATAGATATCTCTAAAAGAAATCAGCAACAAAAATTTTGCAACTGAAAAATTTATTGAAAAAAATACAAAAAATACTGGAAAGCTTCAATAATCAATTAGATCAAGCAGATAAAAAATTCAGAACTTTAAATATTTGAAATAACCTAGTCAGACAAATTAAGAAACAATAATAAAAATAAGAACAAAGCTTTTTAAACATTTGGGACTACATAAAACAACAGCACTTATGAAGTATCAGCACTAAAGTGGGAGAGGTAAGAGTAACAGCTTTGGAAAACCTACATAATAAAATAACAGATAAAAATGTTAAGTCTAGCAACAGATTTAGACATCAACATGTAAGAGTTCTAGCAATCCTCAAGAAAATACAACACAAAAATGTCCTTCCTGGTCAAGCAAATGCTGAGGAAATTCATCGCTGCTAGACCAACCCTACGAAAATGTTCAAGAGAGTCCTAAACATGGGAGATAAAGAACATAATCACCATCTTAAAAACACATAAAAGTATAAAACTCATCGGTAAAGTAATTACACAAAAGAAGAAGATAAATGAATCAAATAGCACTACTACAGAATTCTACCAAACAATAGTCAGAGTAAAAGAAAGAAAGAAACAATTTATAAAACAACGGGAAAATATTTAACACTATTACAGGCACAGCCTTAACATGACAATATTAGCCTTAAACATAAATGGACTAATGTAAATTCTCCCTCAAAACATCTAGATTGGCTTAATGGATAAATATAAACATATTTCAAGTATATGATGCTTGCAAGAAATTCACCTTACCTTTAAAGACACATATAGACTGAAACTAAAGAATATTCCAAACAAATGGAAACCAAAGGTGGTAAGGAGTAGGCAACACTTATATCAGAAATAAAACAGACTTTAAATCAAAAACAGTAAAAAAAGACAGATAAAGTCATTATGTAACAATAAAAGGTTTAAATTGTACAAGATGATATAACAACTCTAAATATAGATGCACCCAACACTGGAGTTCCCATGTTCATAAATCAAATATAACTTGATCTAAAGGAAATGTGTACATTTCTGTAAACATACAACCTCCCAATATTTAAAAAGGAAAAAATAGAAAACTTGAAGACGGCAATGACTGAATCATTAATAAAACTTTTTCCTTACAACAACAAAAAAACCAGGACCAGATGAATTCATAGCTGAATTCTATCAGAAGTGCAAAAATGAACTAAAACGAATCTTTCTTAAACTGCTTCAAAAATTGAGGAGGAGAGAGTGCTTTCTAACTCATTCTTCTCTATGACACCAGTATCATCCTGATACCAAAACCAGATGAGGACACACACACACAAAGAAAACTGCAAATCAATATCCCTGATGAACATAGACACAAAAATCCTTAACAAAATACTAGGAAACTAAATCCAATAGCACATTAAATAGATAATATACTATCTTAAAATAGATTTTATACCAGGTATGCAAGGATGGTTCAATGCATGCAAATCAATAAATGTGATACATCACATCAACAGAATGAAGAACAAAATGTATATCATCTTAATAAATACAGAAGAAAGCATTTGATAATATTCAGCATCCCTTCATAATAAAAACCCTCAAAACTAGTCATAGCAGGAATGTATGTCAGATAATATAGGCCATAAGTGACAAATAGCCAACATCACACTGAACAAAGAAAATTTGACAAAATTTATTATGGGAACTAGAACAAGACTAGATGATACACTTTCAACACTCTATTCAAGACAGTATATGAAATCTGAGCGAGAGCAATCAAGCAAGAGAAAGAAATAAAAGATAGCCAAATTGGAAAATAGGAAGTGAACTTATCCCTGTTTAGTGATGATATGATCTTATGTCTGGAAAAACCTATAGACTCCACCAAAAAATATCTTAGATTTGATAAATAAATTTAGAAAATTTACAGGATATATCATACAAAAATCAGTAGTGCTGGAAAACATGACAAGATGGTCAACTAGATATACCCAGGAGGAACATCAGCCACTGAGGGACCAGATATCAGGAAGACTAGTGCATTCTGAGAAGATTGTTGAAGGGAAGGGATTGAGAGGGAATGGAGAAAGGACACAGATGCTGGGCTAAAGCTGGTAACCCTGAACAAGGCTGCCATGCACCAGGACTCATTCCTGCCCCTCAGTGACTCCTAAGGAAGATGTGAGTTGAACAGGCAAGGAGCAAACCACTCTTACCATGGACCTCTGAAACCCTCACAGCAGGAGACTATACAACATCCATGGACACTTGAGCTGGCAAGGTGAGTATCTTAGGGAGGTAGAAGGCAGAAGTCCAACCTCTGTTGACCCCAGAGTGTTTAGTGCAAGAACATCTGAAGCGAGTCAAGGCCATGGATGCCCATACACCAAGGCTTGCCATGAAATCCTAGGAAACATTATTCTTGAGGGAGCGGTCAGTCTGGAACAGAGCAGGGACATCTTGCCTGTCAGATGGGGGCAGTCAGATACAAGCATGTCCCTGTTTGCTGGCTCTCCTGATGCCCCAGCCTGGTGATGCCCACTTGCAATGCAGCTGTGATGACCAGCTTGGGTGTCTCTGGGTTCCTCTGACTGTAAGAGAGCTCCAGCAGAGTGGCCCCCACTGATGCACATAAGCTCATGAGCACCCTCCCTAAACTTCTGGGTTCTCTGGCATAGCAGTTTCCTAACCGTAAGGAACTACAGAACAAAGTCAGGGGCTGAATATTGGGCTTTTAGAGTTAGATAATGCAGCCCCAGAGTACTGAGTGAAGACCTGGCCCCTAAAATCTAGCAGAAATGAAGCCAGTCCTCTGAACTCATCTTATACCACAAGCTCCCCCGCAAGGACATCAAAGAAGATAAAAGCAAAAAAACAAAAACAAAAACAAAAACCATCCAAAAGACTATATCTTCAAAGACTGAAGTAACATCAACCCAACCCATATTGATGAGAAAGAATCAATGCAAGAAGTCTGGCAACTGAAAAAGCCAAACTCTCTTCTTCCCTCCAAACAATCCCACTATTGCTTAGCAGTGGCTCATCACCAGGCTGAAATTGCTAAAATGACAGGGATAGAATTAAGAATATGGACAGGAATGAAGATCATAAACATTCAGGAGATAGTCTAAACCCAATCCAAGGATTATAAGGAATACAATAAAATGATATAGGAGATAAAAGACAAAATAGCCAAATTCTTGAAGTGAATTTTTCAGAATACAATAGCAAGTATTAAGAGCGGAATAGACCAAGCTGAGGAAAGAATCTCAGAACTCAAAGCACATCAAAAAGCTTTGCCAAGAAGTATGTAAAAAAATGCTCAACATCACTAATCATTAGAGAAACGCAAACGAAAAATGCAATGAGAACTCTCACACCAGTCAGAATGGTATTATAAAAAGTCAAGATTAAGAGATACTGGCAAGGTTGCAGAGAAAGGGGGACACTTAAACACTGCTGGTAGGAATGCAAATTAGTTCAGCCATTGTGTAAAGCAGTTTGGCAATTTATCAAATGAGAACCACTATTCTACCCAGCAATCCCACTTTTAGATGTATACCGAAAGGAATATATATAAATAATTCTGCCACACAGACACATGAACACATATGTTCTTTGCAGCAGTATTCATAATAGCAAAGACATGACATCAACCTAAATGCCTATTAATAGTAGACTGGATTAAAAAAATGTGGTACATATACACCATGGAACACTATGCAGCCATTAAAAAAAAAAAATGAAGTCATGTCCTTTGCAGCAACGAGGACGGTTTTGAAGGCCATTATCCTAAGGAAAATAACACAGGAACAGAAAATCATATACTGTACGTTGTCACTTATAAGTGGGAGCTAAGCACTGAGTACATTTGGAAACAAAGAAGGAAACAACAGAAACCAGGGCCTACATAAGGATGGAGAGTGATGATTTAAAAACCAACTATTGGGAACTATGTCTACTACCTGGGTGATTAAATAATATATAAACCAAAGCCCCGTGATATGCAATTTACCTCCACAACAAATCCGCACATGTACCCCCGAACTATAATAAAAATTAAAAAAAAATCAGTAGTGTTTTTATACACCAATAATGATCCAGCTGAGATTAAAATCAAGAAAGCAATCTCATTTACAATAGATAAAAAATCACCTAGGAATAAATTCAACCAAGGAGGTGAAAGATCTCTATAAGGAAAACCACCACACAGTGATAACAGAAATCATACATAACACAAACAAATGGAAAAACATCTATGTTCATATATTGCAAGAATTAATGTTATTAAAATGACCATACTGCCCAAAGCAATCTACAGATTCAATGCAATCTCCATCAAAATATTAATTTCATATTTACAGGGTTTTAATATGTATTATAAAATTCATATGGAATCAGAAAAGAGCATCAATAGCCAAAGCAGTCCTGCACTAAAAGAAAAATGCTAGAAGCATCAACTTACCTGAATTCAAATCATATTAACCAAAAATAACATGATATCTACATAAAAATCTGACACTTAAATAAATGGCACATAATAGAGAACATAGAAATAATGCCACGTATTTACAGCCAAATGATTTTTGACAAATATAACTAAAACATATATTGGAAAATATAAAACCCTTTCAATATATGATGCTGGGAAAACGAGATTGCCGTATGGAGAAGAATTCAACAGAACTTCTATCTCTCACCATGTACAAAAATAAACTGAAGATGGATTAAAAACTGAAACACAAGACCTGACACTATAAAAATATTAGAAGAAAACCTAGAGAAAACTCTTCTGGGCATTGCTTTTAGGACAAAAATTTATGGCTAAGACCTTAAAAGCACAGGCAACTAAAATAAAAATTTTAAAATGGGACTTACATTGAAAACGGTCTCCACAGCAGAAACAAAACAAAACAAAAAACAATATAAAACAAAACAAAAAAACAGAGTGAAGTGTCAACCTGCGAACTGGGATAAAATATTTACAAGCCATTCATCTGATGGGGACTAACCTCAAAAATATACAAGGAACTCAAATAACTCAACAACAGTGACAACAAATACAAAACAAATAATCACATTAAAAAGTGGGTAATAACCATACGGAGACATTTTTCAAAAGAGGATATACCAATGTCAACAGGAATATAGAAAAGCTCAATATTAATAATCATCAGAGAAATGCAAATTAAAACAACAGTGGGATGCCACCTCACACCAATCAGAATGGCTAATATTAAAAAATTTAAAACAACAGATATTGGCTAAGATTCAGGAAAAAAGGGAATTCTTCCACACTGTTAATGGGAATGTAACTTAGTACAATCTCTGTGAAAAACAGAAAAGGAAATTTCAGAAAGAACTACAAATAGAACTACCATTCAATACAGCAATTCCATTACTGGGTATCTACCCAAAAGTAAAGAAATTATTATATCAGAAAGACACTCACACTAATATGTTTATCACAGCACTATTCACAATAGCAAAGACATGGAATCAACATGTGTCTCTCAGTGGATGACTGGATAACGAAAATGTGGTATAGATGCAATGGAATATTCATTCATAAAAAAGAATAACATGATGGTCTTCACAGCAATATGCATGGAACTGGAGGTCATTAACTTAGGTGAAACAAGCTAGACACAGAAACACAAATATTGCATATTCTCTCTCATACGTGGGTGCTAAAAAAGATGTACACAGATATGTACAGAGGGGAATGATAGACTATGGATACTCAGAAAATTAAGGGCATAGAGGAGGTAGATGATGACAAATTACTGTGCACAATGTATGTTATTCAGGTGATGGATAGCCTAAAAGCACTGACTTGCCTAGTACCCATGTAACAAAATTGTACTTATACCTTGATATGGTTTGGCTGTGTCCCCACATAAATCTCATTTTGACTTGTTCCCATAATCCCCATGTGCCATGTGAGGGACCTGGTGGTAGGTAATTGAATCATGGGAGTTGTTATGCTGTTCTCATGATAGTGAGTGAGTTCTCACGAGTTCTGATGGTTTTATAGGAGCCTTTCCCCTTCTCTTGGCACTTCTCTCTCCTGCTGCCAATGTGAAGAATGATGCATTTTGCTTAAAGAAGGATGTATTTGCTTCCCCTTCCATCATGATTATAAGTTTCCTGAGGACTCCCTAGCCATGCTGAACTGTGAGTCAATTAAACTTCTTTCCTTCATAAATTGCCCAGACTCAGGTATTTCTTTACAGCAGCATGAGAATGGACTAATACATACCTCATAAAGTTTTATGAACAAAATTAACAAATAAGTGCCATATAAATACATTCTCACATAAACAAAAACCAAGATAATTTATCACTAGCAGATTATAGGAAACACTAAAGGAAATTCTTCAGCCAGAATTAAAGTAATGCAAGACTGTAATTTGAATCTACATATGTAAACAAACACACACACACACACAAAATTAAATACAAAGAGAATTGGTGAAGAAAAGGATGTAGGTAACTATAGCACAGTACAATTGACTATTTCTTCTCTTCTCATAAGTGATTTGAAAAGTAATTGCAGTTTCACTCATAGGTGGGAACTGAACAATGAGAT
>NW_012104499.1:1705791-1717900 GCF_000951045.1 Mandrillus leucophaeus
TATACCTGATGTAAATGATGAGTTGATGGGTGCTGACGAGTTGATGGGTGCAGCACACCAACATGGCACAAGTACACATATGTAACAAACCTGCACGTTGTGCACATGTACCCTAGAACTTAAAGTATAATAATAAAAATAAGAAAGAAAAAAAAAAGAAAAGTAATTGCAGTTTCAATAAACTTACTCCACTGGTGTTGAATGTGAATACAGTAGACACTATATGTTTATGAGGATGGAAAATATAAGAACCTGTGTGTTTTCCTCTCAGTTTTGCCATGAAAAACAAAAACTGCTCTAAAAAGTAAAGTACATTAGAGGGTGGAACGAGATTGTGGATTAGAAGATTCCACCAATTATCCTTCCTACCACAAGGACACCAATTTAACAACTATCTACACAACAAAAGCACCTTCATAAGAACACAAAATCAGGTGAACACTCAAAGTACCTGGTTTTAACTTCATATTGTGGAAAAAGGCATACAAGAGGTAGAAAAGAGTCTTGAATTGCCAATGCCATCCTTCCCCCCAACCCCTGGCAGCAGCTATGTGGTACGGAGAAAAAGTCCATGTGCTTGGGAAAGGGAGAGCACAGCAATTGTGAGACATTGCATCAAACTCACTGCTGCCCCATCATGGCAGAATGCAAAATCAGTCTGAACTCAGCTGATGCCCAGTCATGGACAGAATATTTAAACCAGTCCTAGCCAGAGGGGAATTGCCGATCCCAGGGTCAGAACTTGAGTTACAACAAGCCTCACCACAATAGGCTAAAGAGCTCTGGTGCTCTAAATAAACTTGAAAGGCAGTCCAGACCACAAGCACAGCAAATGCAAATCCAAACTACAGTGAGATATCATTTCGTCCCAGTTAAAATGGCTTATATCCAAAGACAGGCAATAACAAATGTTGGTGAGGGTGTGGAGAATAGGGAACTCTCACACACTGTTGGTGGAAATGTAAATTAGTAAAATTTCTATGGAGAACAATTCGGAGATTCCTAAAAAATCTAATAATAAAGCTACCATATGATTCAGCAATCCCACTCCTAGATATATACCCAAAGAAATGAATTAGTATATCAAAGAGTTGTATGCACTCCTATACTTACAGCAGCAATATTTACAATAACCAAGATTTGGAAGCAACCGAAGTGTCCATTAGTAGATGAATGTATTTAAAAAAATATTGCACATTTACACGATGGAGAATTATTCAACCATAAAAAAGAATGAGGTTCTGTCATGTGCAACAACTAGAGGTCATTATGTTAAGTGAAATAAGCCAGGCACAGAAAGATAAACTTCACATGTTCTTAGTTATTTGTGGTAGCTAAAAATTGAAATAATTGAACTCAGAGAATAGAAGGATGGTTACCAGAGGTTGGGAAGTGTACTGCAGTGTTGGGTGGAGGAATTGGGGTGGTTCATGTGTACAAAATAAATTGAATTAATACAATATAAAATTTGATAGCAAAACAGGTTGAATACACTCAAAAATAATTTAATTGTACATTTTTAAATAACTTAGAGTATATAATTGAATTGTTCGCTACACAAAAGAGAAATGCTTGAGGTAATGTATACCCAATTTACCCCAAAGTGATTATTACACTTTGCATACCTGTATCAAAATACCTCATGTAACCCATAAAGATATATGCTTACTATGTACCCACAAAAATCAAAACATAATATCAATAAAAAGTAAAAGATATTAAAAATAAATTAATTGGATGTGCACACACATATTGTTGGGCTTACAACACATATAAATATAACATAGTTGATGATATCAGCACACACATGTGGGCACAAAATCAGGATTAGAGTGAAGAAATTGCACCAGAGGGTTTCTCAAAACTAAAGGAAGAAATTAAGAGAATGAGAAATAGAAAATAAAAAGATAACATAACAACCTCCATTAATACATGTTCTGTGTTCTCTCAGCTTTTTTAAAAGACATAAAATAATTATTTTTAAAAAATAAAATATTTTATTTAAAAGTCATAAAATAGTAATTATTTGTAAAATAATTATTATAGTAATGCATTGTTGGGTTTATAACATATATACATGTAAAATATATTGTGCTGATAGCACAAAAAGTAGGGGAAATAGGAAAATAGAGCCATATAGGAATAATTTTTCTACAGTTCCCTGTAATTACATTAATATAAATCTGGAGTACCTTCAGACAAACTAAGATGTATAGCATCAGCCCTAGAGCTAGACTAAGAAAATGACCAAAAAAAAAATGTATGTAGTTTAAAAGTTATTAAAAGAATTGTTTTTACAATATCAAATGTCCTTTTTAAGGTAAAAAAGACACTAACGCAAGAACATACAAACAAACTAGATGTGAGACATAGAGAAATAAAAACTGAAATTGCAGACATAAATTCAACCATATCAATAATAAAAGTAAAAGTGAATGGATTAAAGAATCCTAAAGGGAGAGATTATCACACTGAGTTTACAAACAAAGCAAGACACAATTCTATGCTGTTTTCACTAGACACAAGATTCAAAGGTAGAAATAATAGAAATAGGTTCAAAGTAAAAGGATGAAAATAGATACATCATGCAAACACCAACCATAAGAAATCTGGAGTGGTTAAATTAATATCACATAAAATATACTTTAAAACACAAAATTTACTGGAGAACATTAAAAAAAATGGTCAATCCACCAACAAATAAAACAACTATAAATATATATGCACTTAATAAGAGGGACTCAAAATAAAGGAAATCAAGAGTTATAAAGTTAAAGGAAGAAATAAATAATTCAGTAATAATAGCTTTAGATTTCAATAACCTATTTACAATAATGGATAAAACGATTAGGTAAAAGTGGATAATGAAGACTTGAAGAACAGCCTAAACCAACTAGATCTAACAGATATCTGTAAAAGACTCCATCCTATAACAACAGAATACTAATTCTCCTGAAGCATGTATAGAACATTCCTAAGAATAACCATACGCCGGTCTGTAGAGCAAGTCTCAAAATTTAATTGTATTGAAATCATACAAAACAAGGGAATTAAATTAGGTATTTATAAGAAAAGGCAATATGAGAAATTCATAAATATGTGGAAAGTACCCAATACAAACAACACATTTTTGGCTGGGTGCAGTGGCTCATGGTGGTAATCCCAGTGCTTTGAGAGGCTGAGACAGGAGACTTACTTGAGGCCAGAAGTTTGAGACCAGCCTGGCCAACATAGCAAGACCTCATCTCTAAAAATATTTGAAAAATTTGCTGAGGATGGTGGGATGCACCTGTACTCCCATCTACTCGGGAGGCTGAGGTGAGAGAATCAATTGAGCTTGAGCCCAGGATTTTGAGGTTACAGTGAGCTATAATTGCACCCCTGCACGCCAACCTGGGTGACAGAGTAAGAGTCTGTCTCTAAAAAAATAAAAATTAAATTTCTAAATAACCAATGGCTCAAAGAAGAAATTAGAGAGAAGTTTAAAAACACTGTGAGATGAATGTAAATGAAAACCTAAGAAACCCAAATTAAGGGGATGCACTGCTAAAGTACTGTTTAAAGGGAAGCATATCCATCTATCTATCTATCTATCTATCTATCTATCTATCTATCTATCTATCTATCTATCTATCTTGTTATGTCACTGTCTAGTTTTGGAAATGGGACAATACTAGCTTCATAGGAATATGACCTACCCTCTTTTATGTTTTGGAAAGGTTGTGAAGATTGCTATTGATTTTTCTTCAAATGTTTAGTTAAAAATTACCAGTGTATTCATCTAGGCTTATCTTAGAAGAAAAATCTCCAGTTAATACTGTACATTTCTACAATAGGAAACTAGACAAAGTAAACTAAACACAAATCAATCAGGAAGAAAATATTAAAAATTAGAGTGGAAATCAATGAAATAGAGAGTACCAAACAATATAGAAAGTCAATAAATCAATGAAACAAAAAAGATCATTCTTTGAAAAGACCAACAGATTGACAAAACTTTAGCTAGACTGACAAAACAAAAAGAAGGAAGACTCAAAATACTACAATCGGGAGTAAAAGAGAAGACACTGTTAACAAATAAACAGAATTTAAAAATTATAAAGGAATATAAAAAACTATTGTATACCAACAAATCAGATAACTTAGATGCAACTGGACATATTTCTAGAAAGACAATAACAACCAAAACAGCTATAAAATGAAATAGAAATTTGAATACAAACAAGTAAAATATGAATAAACAAGTAAAGACATTGACTCATGATCTCACAACTTCCCATCAAGGAAATCCCAGACCCAGATTGATATGGTCTGGCTCTGTGTCCCCACCCAAATCTCATCTTAAATTGTAATCCAAATTGCAATCCCCAAGTGCTGGGGGAAGGACCCCCTGGCAGGTGATTAGATCATGGGGGTGACTTCCCCATGCTGCTCTCCTGATAGTGAGCTCTCATGAGATCTGATGGATTTATAAGGGGCTTATCCCCTTATTGTTCTGTGCTCATTCTCTCCCCTGCTGCCATGTGAGCAGGTGCCTTCAACCATGATTGTAAGTTTCCTGAGGCTTCCCCAGGAAAGTTGACTGTGAGTCAATTAAACTTTTTTTCTTTACAAATTACCCAGTCTCGGGTATTTCTTCACAGCAGCATGAGAAAGGACTAATACACAGATGCATCTATTGGTAATTCCTACTAAACATTTACAGAAAAATTAGTACTAATTCTTCACAAATTTTTGAAATAATAAGAGTTTGGGTCATTTTCCAACTTATTCTATGAATCCAGTAATGTCCTGTTACCTAAACCAGGCAATGACATCACAAGGAAAAAGAAAGCACTCTCCTCCCCAACTTCTTCCTCATTGACATTTTTTTGGTACATCTGGGCCCTTAGTTTTTATTCTGCTTATTATATGTCTCTGTCTCTATTCAGTACGTGTGTATGTGTGTGTGTGTGTGTGCATGGTGTCTGTGTGTGTGTGTGCATGCGCATATATGTGTGCGTGTGTATGTGTGTCTGTGTATGAGTGTGTGCATGTTTATGTGTGTGTGTATGTGTGTGCTTATGTGTATGTATGTGTGCGTGTGTGTATGTGTGTGTGTGGTGTATGTGTGTGTGTGTGTGTGTGTGTATGCGTCTGTATGTGTGTGTGTGTGTGTATGCGTCTGTGTGTATGCATCTGTATGTGTATGTGTATGTTTGTATGTGTGTGTGTATGTGCATGGGTGTGTATGTATGTGTGTGTATGTAAGTATGGGTGTGTGTGCGTGTGTGCATGTGCATGTGTGTGTATGTGAGTATGGGTGTGTGGGGGTGTGTGTGTGTACGAGGGTGTGCTTGTGTGTGTGTGCCTGTGTATGTGTGTGTGTGCACGTGTGTATGTGTTTGTGTGTGTGTGTGCGCGTGTGTGTGTGTGGTGCACGAGTGCCACTCCCGGGGCCCTGTCAGCCTCTCCTTTCGCCTCCATGGCTGCCCAGATGTTTGTCTCTGTGAGTATCCTTGGGGCCATCAGGGGATATCAGGAGCAGAAGGAGCCCACCCTCCTTGTCATGCTGCTCCTCTGGGCACTCAGGGGCCCCTTCCATGGAGCCAGACTGGGTGGAGGGGCTTCTGGGATTTGGTATTTGCTGCTGCCAGAGAAGGAACCCCAGTCTAGGACTTGGGCATTTTAACTGAGAAAAAGTAGTGGCTTCCCCTTTTCTCTCTCTCTCATTTTTTCCTTTAAGCCCCCAAACAGGTCATGCCAAAAGTTCTCTGGTTGCAACCTGTAGATGTGTGAAGGGGAGTAGCAATGGGATTGTAGGACTCTCCCCATCCCAGTCCCTCACCCTGATCCTTACTCTGACCCTTGCCATTGATCCAAAGATGCTGGTGGGTTTCCTCTCAAAGAAAATCCTACATTTTCCCGGGCTGGCCCTGACTGCTCCTGGCTTTTGCTGATCTTCCCAGCATGGAGGTTCCACAACCCTGCTTCTCACTGGGCCTTGGGCACTGGTTACCAGAGGGGGCTCTGGGTCTGCTCAGGATTGTATTTTCTAGCACCCCCTGTTAGAGGGGTGGAGAGATGTTCCTCTGAGCTAGGCTGAGACTTTAACCCCTCCTTCCCCACCACATCACTCCTGTGGCTGCTACAGGAGCACAGTAGTGAAGGTCTGAGCTCAAGGTTTGAAAGTCCCAATGGGAGTGTGGGTGGGGCAGGTAGGGATTAGTGAAAAGGACACTTCCAGGCTCAGCACAGAGCATTTAAGAGCATTTAGTCCTCTGGAAGAACCCCTGCCTGGTGTGGAATTGTGCAGGCCGGAGATGGCGGCATGGGCCCGAACCCTGCACTGAAGCCACAGGTGTGGGGTAGGCTGGTGGGCGGGATGGTTCCTTCTCTAGCCGGAGCAAACACCCACTGGCTGGGTCGTTCCTCAGCCTTGCCTCCTCCTATCCCCAACAGCTCCTTCAGCTCCTGACATCCCCTGACCACCCCAAGGATTCTCACAGAGACACATAAACAGGTGGACAGCCATGGAGGAGAAAGCAGAGGCTGACAGGGCCCTGGGGGTGGCACTCCTGTGACATACACGTGCACACACACACACACACACACACCCCTACCCTTCTCCTTTCCTCCTGCTTGCCGACTGCTGGTCCCCTCCCCTTCCCTCATTCTAGCTGTTTCTAGTTACCACCTACCCCTGGCCATGAACTAATTAGATCAACATTCAAAATAAAAGTTTGTTTCAAGTAAAAAAAAAAAAAAAAAGGAAAAAGAAAAAGAAAACACTGACCAGAATGTCTTACAAATCTTACAAATATAGGTGTATAAATCTTTAAAAAAATCTATCAAACAAAATCCAGCAATATATAAAAGAATTATACACCATGACCAACTGGTATTTATTCCAGGAAGGGAAGGTTGATTCAAGATCTGAAAATCAATTAACACTAAATAATTATTTTTATATCATACAACAAAGGACAACATGATCATCTCTCTAGATGCAAAAAAAGTAATCAGACAAAATTCAACAGGGCTTTATATTAAAAACACTCAACCAACTTTCACGATAAAAACACTCAATAAGTCAGCAACATGTTCAGACCAGTTAGAAAAACTCACAGATAACATTATATATGTTGGGCAAAAGACAGTTTTTTTATATCGGTCTTTTTGTTTACTTTATAGCATGCTAAGAACATTAGCTCAAAGCTCAGTGGCACCCATCTCAAAATTTTGCACTTCCAAGTGCTTTAAATATAGCTCTAAAAAATCTATTTTTAGCCATTCAGAGCCTGCCTGCTTTGCATGTCTTGCAAAATTGCACCAACATCTGCTAGCCATTGATAAAACAAACTATGTTGTCTATAAAAGATCCCAAATGGCTTCTGCCCTTCGGAGCTCTGTGACCCCGAGACTTCCCACTGTGCTGCTGAGCAACATTATCTAGACACATAAGTCCTCTCTATATTTCTCCTCTCCCTCATTTAGTCCCTTGCCCTCTTTCCTCTTTGGGTGATGACCCTTCAGCCCTGTCTCTGAAAGGTCTCCCACTATAAGAAACTTTCCTTCTTATACAATTCTGCTCAGTGAGTGCCCAATAAAGCTCAGTCTGCAATACTGACATCTCGAAATCATGTCTTTTACTGGATCAGTCCCTAAATCCTCTAACTCACCGCAACTTTACTGATGAAAGATTTAATGCTTTCTCCATAAGATCAAGCCCAAAGCAAAGATGTATTCTCTTGTCACTTGTTTTAGTTTACTTGGGCAACTATAACAAAGTACCACAGAATAGGTGGTTTAAACAACATAAATTTATTTTCTCACAATTCTGGTGGCTGGACGCCTTAAATAAAGGTGTTGTTGGCAGGACTGATATTTTTCTGAGGGTAAGGAGGAAAAAATGTGTTTCAGGCCTCTAGTCTTAGCTTGTAGATAACCATCTTCTCCCTATAACTTCACGTTGTCTTCCCTCTGTATGTGTCTGTGTTCAAATTTTCTCAATTTATAAGGACATCAGTCATACTAGAGTCCACCCCAGTGATCTTCTTATTTTCACTTAATTACTTCTGTAGACTCTGCCTCCAAATATAGTTACGTTCTGAAGTACTTGGGTGTTAGGGCTTTAATATATGAATGTGGGAAGGGAGACATAATTTAGCCGATTCAATAGTACTGGAAGCTCTACCTGGGACCATTAGACAAAAAAAAGTGGGAAAAAAGAAGAAAAGCCACTCAAATTAGAAAGGAAGTTTTCTCTACTTGCAATCAATATCATGTATGTAGAAAACCCTAAACAACACACCAAAAAGAAGAAAAATGGAACTAGTTCATCAAGGTTTCAAGATAAAAGATTAATGTACAAAAATCAAGTGTATTTCTATACCCTAGCAATAAACAATGTGAAAATGCAATAAAGCAAACTCATAGTATCGTCATAAAGAAAAAATACTTAGAAAAAATGTATCAAAACAAGTGCAAGATTTGCAGACTGAAAGCTACAAACATTGTTGAAATAAAGAAGACCTAAATAAATGAAAAGACATTCATGATCATGAATTGGAAGACTTAACATTGGTAAGATAGCAGTAATCCTCAAATCGATCCTTAGCTTCAGTGATACCCTGGTTAATATACCAGGTGAATTTTAAAACAAAATTAACAAGCTGGTCTTAAAATGTGTTTATAAATGCAAGGAAACCAGAATAGCCAAACCAATCCTGAAAAGATAACAAAGTTGAAGTGCTCACACTTTCAAATTAAAACTCATTACAAAGCAATATAAATTAACAAGAAAGTATGTCACTGGCCAAAAAAAGAAAAAAAAGAAAAGACATTTAATGAGATTGCCTCAAGTGTCCAGAAGCATATCCTTATGTTTTTGTTTAATTTATCCTTTACAAAAATGCCATGACCATGCAATAGGGCAAGAATAGTCTTTTCAGAAAATAGTGCTGGAATAAATGAATATCCACAAGCAAAAGTTAGAAGTTGAATTCCTATGTCATATTGTATATAAAAATTACCTAAAAATGAATCAGACATATATATATACACACATAAAATGAATCAGATATATATATATATGTGTTTGTGTGTGTGTATGTATATATGTGTGTGTGTATGTGTGTATGTATATGTATATGTATATGTGTGTGTATGTGTGTGTGTGTGTGTGTATATATATATCTCTCTCGCAGCTCAAGTTAAAATGACAACTAAAACATGGGAAAAGCATTTCAACTGACATCTCTCCAAAGCAGATATGGCCATTAAGCTCATGAAATGATTATCAACCTTATTAGCCATTAGCGAAATGCAAATCAAACCACAGTGAGATAGTTCATACCCTCCAAGATTAATATAAACAAATGAACTAATAATACCAAGTGTTGGCATGGATGTAGAGAAATTTGAACTCTTGTACACTGCTGCTGGGGTTATAAAATGGAGTTCATTTGAAAACAGTCCAGCATTTCTTCAAAATGTTCGACCTGGAGAAACTATATGATCCAGCAATTAAATTTCTAGGTATATACCCAAAAGAAATGAAAACATACGTACACTCAAAATTCTGTACATGAATATTCATAGAAGCATATTTAATATTAAAAATGTAAGCAATGCAAATATCCATCAACTAATGAATGATTCACAACATGCTGTATATTATACTCTAAAATATTACTCAGCCTCAAAAATAATGAAGTGTTGATACATGCTGTAACGTGGTTGAACCTTGAAAATGTAATGCTAATTGGAAAAGGCCAAAACAAAGGCCATACATTGTATGATTCTGGTTACATGAAATTTCCAGAATAGGCAAATTTATAGACACCAAATGGTGTCAGTGGTTTTCAGGGGCTGGATGTAAAGGAGAATGGGAAGTGACTGCTAATAGGCACAGGAATTATTTGGGGAGTGATACGATGACAAAATTCAATAATTACACTGTTGTTACGGTAACACATCTCTATATAGACACTAAAAATCATTGAATGTATATTTTAAGTGAGTATGTGTTATGGTATGTAAATTTTTTCTCAATAGAGCTGTTTAAAAAATACAACTCTGGATGCTTTGTATACAGTTTTATTTCTGAATTAGAAAGGAAAAAGTAGACTTGATATTTTAAAAGTAGGTAAGTTAACATAAAAGTCTAAATTTACATATTCACTTAAAAAATTAGAAGTTATTACAGCACTGGATCTGTATCTTCATTTGAATAAAAAGAGTAGCTGGGTAGCTATTGCTCCCTTTAGACCGAGTCTACCCTCTTTATTTTGGCAGTCTTTTAACCCATCATAAGTCACTAATTTATGTGATCTGTATAGCCTCTCTGCTGGAGAATGATTAAATGCTGGGGAATATGTTAAAAGCTCCACATTACAAAAGGCTATCTCAATAGGGTTCAAACTATTAAAGCATGTTATTACTTTATATTTTTTCCAGAACTGTGACCAACACATTGTAGAAGCTGGAAAAATTCTTGTTGATTATAGATGTACTTAGGCCTGTCTATAACTAACTTTCTAATTGTATCATAGCTGGCATGATTTCTGGTATTAATTCTAAGGATGATGACCTCCAATTGTGATAAGTGTGTACCTGATGTTTGAAAATAAGCAGTGCTAGAAAGTGTATTAATAATTTAAAACCTTGAAAATATCAAGAAACATCAACATATTTATTTGGTTTAGGGTTTATCAATTAGCAATAAATGCACATCTACTCAGTTTAAAAACATGTTCATTGGTATAGAGGTAGCATTGCTAAGCTATTTGCTGAGATTATCTTAAAAAATTATATGGCATTCACATTGAGACAATAATCCATCTCCTTTACATTAAATACAAACTTTATTTATATAGACAGAATAGCATTATACACTTTAGTAGAATAGTAATTATAGTGATTTACATTATCTTTGTGCCAGTTCTAAAAATGCAATAAGGTGATTTTAATAATTAATTACACAACAGGAACTAATTACGTGTCACAGAGTGATATGTAGTAAGAGTGCTAGACGGGAGCAAAACGAATAGTGTTATTGTCATAAGCATCCACTCAATTTTCCTGCACTAAAACCTATGCTTATTAGCAAAATAATGAAAAAAATAAAGAGAAGTAAAAGGATTTTAAAAGCAAACATGTAGATATTGACTTAAGTGCTATAAAATACATTTTATATAACAGTGATATCTATATTACCTAGAAAACAGAATTCAGTACTTATATCTCCTTATCACCCAAACAATATAATAGCCATTAAATATACTACTGTTGTTTCACACTTTAAATGCCTTTAGTACACATCACTAAACAAACATTCTTAAGTATAACAAAATAATCAGTATGATAAATTAAAGTTTATCTCAGAATGATCTTGGACAACAGGAATCTAATAATTCCTAAAGTGCATTGCTTCTATGAAAGTTTATGTGGAAATATAGTTTAAAAAACAAAAATAACTAAGTAATATTATTTCTTGAAGTTAATTTGTAATATTCCTTTTGCTTCTCTGAGTATTTAGGCATTTACTTTCAACCACAATGAACAAGCTAATACATTGTCTGTCATGACCAAAAGTTCCATTAACGTAGAAAGAAAATGGTACAAAACATAAAATTGAATGCTCCTAGGAATAATTATAGACATTGGAAGCCAATGAGTTTATTGAGTGAAAAAAATGTGAAAAAAAGACAATTGAACATACATAAAACCATTATCGAGTTGAATTTACTTAACATATTTCCCCAACCTACTTCTAAATGGCCTCTAAACCTGGCAGGAGGTCAGGTGCAGTGGCTCATGCCTGTAATCCCAGCACTTTGGGTGGCCAAGGTCAGCGGATCAGCTTACATCAGGAATTCAAGACCAGCCTGGCCAACATGGTGAAACCCCGTCTCTACTAAAAATACAAAAATTGGCCAGGTGTGGTGGCAGGCACCTGTAATCTCAGCTGCTCTGAAGCCTGAGGCAGGAGAATCGCTTGAACCTGGGAGGTGAAGGTTGCAATGAGCCGAGATCACACCACTGTACTCCAGCTTGGGCGACAGAGACTCCGTCTCAAAAATAAATTAAAAAATAATAAAATAAATAAATACAAATACAAAAATAA
>NW_012104499.1:1718520-1743482 GCF_000951045.1 Mandrillus leucophaeus
GGCCTCAACAAGATTTTTCCTGGTACTTCTTCTTCTCCGAAGACAAAAATATGTGTATCAGAGTGGGGTTTTGTTTGTTTTGAGGTAAACTAACAGAAAATTACATAAAAATTAGTATAAAGACAGGCAATTACTTGACTCAAATGACTTAAAATGTGATGATGTGGAAGTATAAAAAGACATGGTGCCCGCAAGAGTCCAACTTTGCTTCTTTTTATTCTCCAGAGTTCCAAGCTGAAAGTGGAATGACTATACTACTTTCATACTTCACATACGCACATGGCAATGTCCAAAGCAAATGAACTTATCATTTATACTTGCTTTCTCTTAAGAGGGAGAAAATATTCTAAATCCTTCTCTGGAAACCTCCCCCTTCATTAGTCCCCTTCCCCCAAAATAAATATTTTCTTGCATCTTATAAATTAAAGTTTAGTCACATACAGATACCTCATGGCCAGGGGTATTCTATATGCTTACTGGCATGTGCCAGACTTATAAACTCATCATTGACAAAGAAATCGTATTGCTTTAGATTGATCACACCGACTGCTGAAGCTGGAAATTAGGTCAGCTTCCTCTGAGAGACAGGAGCTATAATTCATGAAGAGCTGGATATACAAACATGTATCGTAATATGCTAGGAGGAAGTATAATAAAGAGTCTGACTTCATTTTTGCTGTTTGCTAACAAGTTTTAAGCTTTACCCTTCTCTCTGGTTTTGTCCAGGAATTCAGCAAGAAAATAAGAAAGCCTGGATGCTACCTCATTTGATGACAAGTTCAAACCTCTCAAGCCTGGCTAATTCACCCCAGCCCCACCTTGTAACCACAATTATAGCCAAAGATAGTTATCTCTTCTGGCTCTCTCAAGGTGTTTTCTGACCTCTATGAGAGCCACATTGCTCCACTTAGAAAGCTTCATTGCACCATTAAAATTTCTTTATATTCTCTTGCTCCCTTTTGGCATTATTAGACTAAACACTGGAAAATGTGCTGGGTACGGATTAATTGCTCCACTGCAGAGTGATTATAAAAAAGTGGGTAGTGGATGCTGAATAAATAATGAATATAAAGAAGGGAATCACAACTCTCAATTGTTACTAAAAAACGACAGTGATTTGAATGATATAAGAAATGTTACTATTTTAAGGGTTTGCAATGGTGATGAAATGGAAAGTTAATATATGATCGACAACTAAGATGTTTGAAAAGAAAATTTTAAAAAATATATAAAAATGTGAAAATGTTACTACTACCATATGATTATAATAATCCCAATAATAAATGAAATATTAAAGTTAGAAATCATGTTTTAGCTACCGGAGTGGCAAATATATGTTCTTATAATTCTTATAAGTTCTTATAATTCACAGTATTGATGATGGTCTAGGGAATCAGGAACTCCTCTGTTGTAAAATGGACTGGAATATAAAATGATGCAATAGATTTAAACATTCATTTGGCAGTACCTACCAACCTTTTAGGTGCACATGACCAAAATTTCACAAGAAAGACATTAATTTAAAAATGCATAATTAAAAAAATAATTATAATGGGGAAGTTAGAGTGATGTCAGCAAGAAGGAGAATGTAGAAGACTGCAGAGGACCTCCACAATCTTCACTGATGCTGACCTTAACTGACAGAGTTGCATATAGACTATTCCATTGCGCACTCTCCAGAGGTAACATTATAGCCTTTCACTAAGCCATTGCCTTTGCAACCACCCACAGGTAAAGATCTTACTCCACTGATACCAGTTTTAAAAATCTGGAAAAGATGACTGCTCAATCAGATATGCAGACATCAATGAAATGCTACAAGAAACAAACAAAAAAAAAGCAAGGCAACATTACACCAAAGGAACACAATAATTTTCAAATAACTGATCATAGGAAATGGAAATGTATAAATTGCCTGACAAAGAACTCCAAATAATTGTGTTAAGGAAGTGCAGTAAACAAACAGTGAACACAACATATAAAACCACACAAAATAAGAAAAATAACACATGAGCAAAAATAGAAATTAAACACAGACAAATTCTTAAAAGGAATCAAATAGAAATTCTGGAGCTAAAGAATATGATGAATGATTATATCATCTGCAAACAAGGATAATTTTACTTATTCCTTGCCAATTCTGATGCCTTTTATTTATTTAGCTGATATAATTGCTCTGGCTAATACTTCCATTACTATGTCAAATAAAAGTGGTGAAAGTGGGCATTCTTGTCTTATTCCAGATCTTAGAGTAAAAGTTTTCATCTTTTCCTTGTTCAGTATGGTACTATTTATGGATGTGTCATATATGGATTTTATTGTGTTACACTATGATCTTACTATATACAGTTTGTTGAGAGATTTTATTGTGTAGGAATGTTTAATGTTATCAAATGGTTTTTTGGCATCTACTGAAATTATCATACAGGTTTATTCCTTTATTCTGTTGATGTGATGTATCATATTTATTGATTTGCATATGTTGAGACATACTTGCATCCCTGGGATGAATCCCATGTGATTAAGTCGAATAGTCTTTTTAATGTGTTCTTGAATTTGGTTTGCGAATATTTTGTTGAGTTTTGCATCTATGTTCATCAGAGATATTGGTCTATAGTTTCCTTTTGTGTTCAGTCATTGTCTGGTTTCCATATTAGGGTAATACTAATTAGGGTAATACTCCCAGAAATGAGTTCAGAAGTATTTCCTTCTCCTTGATATGTTTGAATAGTTTGAGTAGGGTTGGTATTAGTTATTTAAAGTCTTATATACGAAACAACCTAAAGACACTATCAAAAACTATGATAATAAACAAATTCAGTAAAATTGCAGGATACAAAATTAACATACAAAAATTAGTAGCATTTCTATATGTCAAGAGTGAACAGTTTGGAAAAGGTCACACTAGTTTTCAATAAATGGATACAAATCAAGTTGAAATCTTGGAAGTATCAGATAAAGAATTTAAAATGTTGATTATGATCGCTTCTTGGCCATTTGGCTAAGATCAAGTGTAAAAATGTTGATTGTGAAGCTATTCAAGGAGATACCAGAAGAAATTAAAACCAAGATAATCATATTAAAAATATGACTCAGGATGGGAATGAAAATTTTTCTGAAGAGATCAATATTTAAAAAACCATAACAATCAGAGTGTCTGAAAATAAAAGACACATTTAGGAAATTACAAAATGAAGTGGAGAGTTTTAGTAATAGACTACAAGTAGAAGGAAAATTTCAGAGCTCCAAGACAAGCCTTTTGAATTAACCCAATTAGACAAAAATAAAGAAAAAAGAATCAAAAGAATTGAACACACTATCTAAACAATATAGGACTATGCAAAACAGCCAAACATAATAATAATTGGTGTCCCTAAGGGAGAAGAGAAAGCAAAAAGGTTGGAAACTTATTTGAGGAAATAATTGAGAAAAAATTCCCCAGCCTTGTTAGAGGATTGGATATTCAAATACAAGAAGCACAAATAACTTTTTGGAGATGCATTGCAAAAAGGATATAAACAAAGGATATAGTAATAAAACTATTTATTATAAAGGAAATAATTCTAAGAGCAATGAGACAAAAACATCAGGTAACCTATGAAGAAAAATCTATCAGACTTCAGCAGACTTCTCAGAAAAATGCTTACCAGCCAGAAGGGACTAGGGTAACATCTTTAGCCTCCTTAAACAGAATAACTTTTAGCCAAAAATTTTTTATCTAGCAAAACTAAGTTTCATAAATGAAGGAGATAAAAAGTAATATTCAGACAAATGCTGAGAAAATTTGTCCCTACCAGACCAGCCACACAAGAAATTCTAAACGGAGTTATAAATCTTGAAACAAAAGGTCAATATGCACTGGAATGGAACCTCTTGAAAGCATAGAACTCACGGGGCTTGTAAAACAATAACACGATAAAGAAAACGTATCTAGTTAAAACGTAATTTGAGGACTGGAACAGTACTTCACATCTAAATATTAACATTGAATGTAAATGGCCTAAGTGCTCCATTTAAAACACACAGATTGGCAAAATGAATAACGCATCACAAGCCAAATATCAACTGTCTTCAAAAGACTCACATAATACATAAAGATTCATATAGACTCAAGGTAAAGGGGTAGAAAAAGAAAAATGGAAATCAAAAATGAGCAGGAATAGCTATTCTTGTATCTGATAAAAAGAGAGAAGCTTTACTAAAGTTCTACTAATCAATTATGAGGCAAAAAAGAAAAGAAAAAAAACAGTAATTTGGTGGGTCTGTACCTGACGTAGTTATAGGTAAACAAAGGAAAGCATTCACGAGTCTTTTCTAAGTCACATGGGGAAGGGTAGTTTGCAGTAAGCTGTTTTCTGGAGCACCAAAGGGTGAGGGGAATTTCTTAACCATTACGTTTATTCAAGAACATGGGGCTCATATTAATGTCAACATTTGAAAGGGCATACGATTCCTGTTTCCCAGAGTTGTATGTATGTCTCCCCGTTAGGCTTCCATAGGTATTTCCCTGGGGAAGAGGAGTAGGAGTGCTTCATTACTCTTCCCCACATGGCTTCCACTGACTCTGTGAGGTAGTAGACTTGTCACTGCTGTAAAGTGGTGAAAGTTCTGACTCTCTAATAGGCCTCCTCTGATGCCACTCCATCAGAGAGGCAGAGGGCCACCTCACTACATTTGGGGTGAGGTTAAAAGTCCTGGCTCTCCACATGGCCTCTGATGACACCACGGAGTGAAGAGATATCTTGAGGAGTTGAAAATCCAATTTCACACTCAGCTTCTCTGACATAACCCTAGCAGGGTTAGGTAGGAGCTGGGGTGCCTCATTAAATCTTGGTGAGGGTAGACATCTAGGTTCACCACTCAGCTTTTGTTAATCTTGGTGAGGTTCTACCCACATATCTTTCTGTGGTGTTTGACTGGAGTGGGGTAGTTATTTTCTGAAAGTTCTTTTGTCTTGCTTGTCTGCCCATCTTTGTGTGTGGGTGGGATACTTGTCCACGCTCACTGGTGTTTCAAGTTGCTGACTTCTTCAGCAAGAACCCTGAGATGTGTGAAGTAAAAAGAAAACCCAGGAAGTTCATCACTCTGTTGTTCCTTGTGTCCCATGGTCTCAACTAATCTACCTTCTTTACACCTATCAAAGTTTACTTTTGTTTGCTTCATACATAATGCCTAGGGTTTTTAGTTGTATTTAGTGGGAGGAACAGGAAGAAAGTATGACCACTCAGTCATCGTGGAAGTCAAAGTCCACCAACCTCCATTTTAGTGCCAGATACATTCTCAGCTACCCCTGCAGCAGGGCATGGATGTAATTTAATCCTAGATAATGATCTCTGAGGATAAGTTTGCTGGGAAGTTTTTGGTTATGAGTTTCCTTCTCGATATAAGAGTCAAATCTGTGAATATTACAGGTAGTAAAACAGGCGTGAGCAGGGCAGGAGAGGGCTCTCCCTACCACCAACAAGGAATGTCAGGTGACCATCAGGGGATGATTCAGCAGTTATCACACCGCCTCTCCAAAAGTGATCATTTGGCAGCTGGAGCCAGGGGGAGACAATCTCCTGAAGGTCCACAGCTGTCACACTAAAGTGTTAATTGATCACAGACTCCAGCGAGAGGCAACTTTCCAAACAAATAAAAAAAAAAACAAAAAACGTGAGATTAGTAGTCAGCTTCCAATAAAATCTCAGGAGTTGGGCAAGTGAGTTCAAGAGTGCACATTAAGAGATAAAATGGCAGAGTATGACCTTCTGTGTGCATTCCACAGGAAATGGAAAGAAAGTCTCAGATGGGCATAAATACAACTTCTTAAACACACTGGGCATGCTCAGTTCTCAAGTTTAAGGAGGGCACTGTGCATGCGGGCAGCCCACCCTAAGGGAAGAATCATGAGAAAGGGCACAGGATGCCAGAAGTGGGGCAGCATATAAAGTCCTAGGATCAAGGTTAAATGCTGCACTTGTCCTTCAATTCGCCTGCTTGGGTCTCTTCCAAGCATACTTTCCTTTCTTTCCTGCTCTAAAGCTTTTTAATAAACTTCCATTACTGCTCTGAGACTTGCCTTGGTCTCATTTTCTGCTTTATGCCCCTCAGTTGAATTCTTTCTTCTGGGGAGACAAGAATTGAGGTTGCTGCAGAACCATATGGATTCACTGCTGGTAACTCAGACACCTTCTACCCCTAACATGAACAATATTAATGATCCTGCCTGTGAACATTATCAGTGAAGGTCTAACACTTCGCACCCATTTTATAAACACTCTAGTTACAAATCTGAAGTTGAAAGCCAATGGGCCAAGGATTGATGAGCAGAGAGACAGATCCTGGGCTTTTGATGTTGTCATTTAGCCTCAGAATAAAACAAACCTGCTTCCATACATGTTACATTAGGTAATAAATGTCTTTATTTTTAAGCCAATTTTTGTTGGATGGTCTATTATTTATAGCCAAAACCATCCTCATACACTTCATATTATCTAAGTTTAGGATTGTCATGAATGTTCCATTGAAACCAATATTTCTAGACACTTAAATTTCATTCTTGAAAAGAAAAAGAGAATGTCTTCTAAAGTACACCCTGATAGTTTCTGCCTTAACATCTGTGATATTGATGCTCATCTAGCCATAACTGTAGCTCAAATATTGTAAATCAATGTTAACAAATAATTTCAAGTTTGATTTTAGATTCAGGGGGTACATATGCAGGTTTGTTACATGGATATAGTGTGCGGTACCAAGGTTGGAGGTACAAATAATTCTGTCACCCAGGTAGTAAGCATGGTACCCAATAGTTAGTTTTTCAGCCTTCACTTCCCTCCTCCTCTCACCCCCTCTAGTAGTCCCCAGTGTCTATTGTTGCCATCGTTATGTCCATGAGTACCCCATGTTTAGCTCCCACTAATAAATTAGAATAAGTAATATTTGGTTTTCTGTTTCTACATTCATTCACTTAGGGTGATGGCCTCCAGCTGCATCCACGTTGCTGCAAAGAACATGATTTCACTTTTTTTTTTTTTAATGAATGCATAGTATTCCATGCTGTGTATGCATCATATTGTTTTTAATCCACTGTTCATGGGCACCTAGGTCAATTCCAAGTCTTTGCTATTGCAAATGGTGCTGCGATGAACATACAAGTGCATCTGACTTTTTTTTTTTTTTTGGTAAAACAATTTGTTTTCCTTTGGTTATATACCCAGTAATGGGATCGCTGGGTTGAATGGTAGTGCAGTTTTTATTTCTTTGAAAAATCTCAAAACTGCATTCCACAGTGGCTGAACTAATTTACATTCCCGCCAGCGGTGTATAAGTGTTTCCCTTTCTCCAGAGCCCTGCCATCAACTGTTATTTTTTATTATTATTTTTTAATAATAGCCATTCTGACTGGTGCAAGATGGTATGTCACTGTTGTTTTTATTTGCGTTTCTCTGATGACGACTGATAATGAAGATTGTTTCATATGTTTGTTGGATGCTTGTATGTCTTCTTTTGATAAGTATCTGTTCATGTCCTTTGCCCAGTTTTTAATAGGGCTATTTATTTTTTGCTTGAATTCTGTAAGTTCCATGTAGATTAGGCATATTAGACCTTTGTCAGATGAATAGTTTGCAAATATTTTCTCCCATATTGTGGGTTGTCTGTTTATTCTGTTGATAGATTATTTCGCTGTGCAAAAGCTCTTTAGTTTAATTAGGTTCCACTCATCAATTTTTGGTTTTGTTGTAATTGCTTTGAGGACTTAGTCATAAATTCTTTGCCAAGAACAACGTTCAGAATTGTATTAATATTTCCTGTGTTTTCATCTAAGATTTTTATAGGTTGAAGTCTTACATTTAAATTTTTAATTCATCTTGAGTTAATTTTTGTATATAATGAAAGGTAGGGGTCCAGTATAACTCTTCTGCATATGACTAGCCAGTTATCCCAGCACGAATTATTGGATAGGGATTCCTTTCCCCATTGCTTTTTTTTATCGACTTTGTAAAAAAACAGGTAGATGTAGGCATGCAGGTTTATTTCTGAATTCTCCATTCTGTTTCACTGATCTATGTGTCTGTGTTTGTACCAGGACTGTGCTGTTTTTATTACCGCAGCCTTGTAGTAGAGTTTAAAACTGGGTTATGTGATGCCTTCAGATTTGTGCTTTTTACTTAAGTGTGCTTTGGTTATTCTCTGTTGATTCCATATGAATTTGAGAATTTTTTTTCTAACTCTATGAAAAATGATATTGGTAGTTTGGTAGGGATTGTGTTGAATCTGTAAATTGCTTTGGGAATATGGCCTTTTAAACCATATTAATTCTTCCAACCCATGAGAACGGAATATTTTTTCCATTTGTTTGTGTCTTCTCTGATTCATTTCAGCAGTATTTTATAATGATCCTTGTAGAGATCTTTCACCTACTTGGTTAGCTGTATTCTTAGATATTTCACGTTTTATGCCTATTGTAAATAGGATTGTGTTATGATTTGGATATTAGCTTAGAACATTGATGTACAGAAATGCTACTGATTTTTATATGCTGATTTTGTATACTAAAACTTCACTAAAGTTGTCTGTCAGGTCTAAGAGAATTTTGGCAGTCTTTAGGGTTTTCAGGGTATAGAATCATATCATCAATGATGAGAGATAATTTGACTTCTTTACCTATTTGAATGGCTTTTATTTCTCTCTCTCGCTTGATTGCCCTGGATACAACTTCCAGTACTATGTTGGATAGGAGTGGTGAGAGTAGGCATCCTTGTCTCGATCCTGTTCTTAAGGGTAGTGCTTCCAGGTTTTCTCCATTCAGTATGATGTTTGCTATAGATCTGTCACAGAAGGTTCTTATTATTTTGAGGTAGATTATTTTAATGCCTAGTTGGTTGAGGGTTTTTATCATGAGGGGATGTTGGATTTTATTGAAAGCTTTCTCTGCATCTATTCAGATGATCATACAGTTTTTATTTTTAATTCTGTTTATGTGTGAATCACATTTATTGATTTGTGTATGTTGAACCAACCTTGCATCCCAGTAATAAAGCCTACTTGACTGTGGTGAATTAACTTATTGATGTGCTGCTGCATTCTGTTTGCTAGTATTTTGTTTAGAATTTTTGTGTCTATGTTCAGAAGAAATATTGCCCTAAAGTTTTCTTTTGTCATTGTATCTTTGCCAGGTTTTGTTTTATTTTTATTTATTTATTTTTTAATCAGGGTAATGCTGGCTTCATAGAATGAGTTAAGGAGGAGTCTCACTTCCTCAATTTTTTGGAATAGTTGCAGTAAAATTAGTATCAGCTCTACTCTCTACATCAGGTAGAACTTTGCTGTAAATGCATCAGTGCAAGGCTTTTCTTGTTTGGTGGATTTTTTATAACTGATTCCAGTTTGGAACTCGATATTGGTCTGTTTAGTTACCATTTCTTCCTGATTCAATCTTGGGAAGATGTGTTTCTAGGAATTTGTCCATTTCATCTAGATTTTCTAATTTGTGTGCATGGACATGTTCATAATAGTCTCTGAGAATTTTTTGTATCTCTGTAGGATCAGTTACAATGTTACCTCCTTTGTCCTTTCTGATTGCGCGCATAGATCTCCCGTTTTTCTTTGTTCATCTAGCTGGCAGTCTCTTAATTTTGTCTTTTCAGAGAACCAACTTTAGGTTTCATTTATCCTTTGTATGGATTTGGGAGCCTGAGTTTCATTCAGTTAAGCTCTGATTTTAGTTATTTGTTTTCTTCCTATAGTTTTGGAGTTATTTATTTATTAATTTACTTGTCCTCTAGGTGTGAGGTTACATGGATAATTTGAGATCTTTCAAATTTCTTGATATAAGTGTTTAGTGCTACAAAGTTTTCTCTTAATGATTTTTGCTATATCCCAGAAATTTTGGTACGCAATGTCTGCTTTGATTGATTTCAAATAATTTTTGATTTCTGCCTTAATTTTGTTTTTTACTCAAAAGTCATTCAGAAACAAGTTTTTAAATTTCCATATAATTGGCTGGTTTTGAGAGATCTTCTTGTTACTGATTTCTATGTTTATTCCACATTGGTCTGAGAGTATGGTTAGTATAATTTTGATTTTTATGAAATTATTAGGACTTGCTTTATGACCAAGCATGTGCTAAGTCTTAGAGTATGTTCTGTGTGCAGATGAAAGGAATGCATATTCTGTGGTTGATGGATAGAGTAGTCTGTAGATGACTATTAGGTAGAATTGGTCAAGAATGGAATTTAAGTCCAAAATTTTTTGTTACTTTTCTCACGCAATAATCTGTCCAATGCAGTCAGTGGAGTGACAAAGTTCCCCGGTATTATTGTGTGGTTGTTAAGTCTTTTTGTAGATCTAGAAGTACTTGTTTTATGTGTCTGCATTTTCCAATGCTGAGTGTGTATATATTTAGGATATTTAAGTCCTCTTGTTGAATTGGATATTTTAACTTTATGTAATGTCCCTCTTTGTCTGTTTTTACTGTTGCTTGTTTAAAGTCTGTTTTATCTGATATAAGAGTTATGACTCCTGCTCTTTTTTCTATTTGTATGATATAACATTCTCCAACCTTTTACCATGAGCCTGTAGGTGTCATTACCTGTGAAATTAGTTTCTTGAAGACAACAGATGGATGGGTCTAATTTCATACTCAACTTACCACTCTGTGTCTTTTAAGTGGTGTAGTTAGATGATTAACACTTAAGGTTTATATTGATAGGTTAAGTTTTGATACTATCGTGAAGTTGTTAGCTGGTTGCTTTGTAGTTTCTATTATGTAGTTGCTTGATTGGGTCTGCGGACTATATATTTAAATGCGGTTTGTGGTAAGGGATTGTTGTTTTGTCTCCATATTTATTGCTCTCTTGAGGATCTCTTGTAAGCCTAGTCTACTGGTAATGAACTCCTTTAGTGATTGCTTGTCTGGAAAATATTTTATTTCTCCTTCACTCATGAAGTTTAGATTGGAAAAGCATGAAATTTTTGGTTGGATTTCTTTTCTTCAAGAATACTGAAAATAGGTCCCCACTCCCTTGTGGTTTGTAAGGTTCCTGCTGAGAAGTCTGCTGTTAGCCTGATGAGGTTACTTTCATAAGTGATCTGACTTTTTCCCCAGCTGCTTTTAAGATCTTTCATTTAGTGTTGACCTTGAACAGTCTAGTGACTATATATTCCTTGTGATATTTATTTTGTATAGTATCTCGTAGATGTTCTCTAAATTTCTTGTGCCCGGATGTCTACCTCTCCAGCAAGACTAGGGAAATTTTCTTAGATTATTCCTTCAAATAAATTTTCTGGGTTGTTTACTTTTTCTCTTTCTCTCTAAGGAATGCCAATAAATTGTAGGTTTGGTTGTTTTACATAATCCCATATTTTTTTTTTTTTTTTTTTGAGACGGAGTCTCGCTCTGTCACCCACGCTGGAGTGCAGTGGCCAGATCTCAGCTCACTGCAAGCTCCACCTCCCGGGTTTATGCCATTCTCCTGCCTCAGCCTCCCGAGTAGCTGGGACTACAGGCGCCTGCCACCTCGCCTGGCTAAGTTTTTGTATTTTTAGTAGAGACGGGGTTTCACCGTGTTAGCCAGAATGGTCTCGATCTCCTGACCTTGTGATCCGCCCGTCTCGGCCTCCCAAAGTTCTGGGATTACAGGCTTGAGCCACTGCGCCCGGCCTACATAATCCCATATTTCTAAAAGGCCTTCTTCATTTAAATTTTTTTCTTGTTTTTATCTGAGTTTACTTGCAAGACTGTTCCTCAACCGCTGAAATTCTTTCTTCTGTTTGGTCTAGTCTATTAAAGCTTTCATCTGTGTTTTAAAATTCCTTAAGTCAATCTTTCAATTCCAAATGCTCCAGTTGATTTATCTTCAAGATGTTTATCTCTTCCTTTATTTTCTGAATTGCTTTATAAGTTTCTTTGTGGTGGTTTTCAACTTTTTCCTGGATCTTATTAAGCTTCCTTGTGATCCATGCTTTGAATTCTTTATCTGTCATTTCCAATTTTCCATTTTGATTAGGAACCATTGCTGGGGAGTTAGTGTGATTATTTGGTGATGTCACAACATTCAGATTTTTCATGGTACCAGAATTCTTACATTGGTTCCTTCTTATCTGGGGACACTGGCGCTTCTAACTTTTGCAATTATTTTCATGTGTATAGGAATATTTTCCTATTTTTGCTACATTATTATTATTAATTTTTCCCCTTCCCTCCCTTCCCAGGAGACGTGACTGTAGAGTATATTTTACTCTACAAACTGTTGGGTACTGTCTTTTGGCTTTGTTTCTACAGCCGTATACACTTCCTTTAGCTAGTTTTATATTGGGCTGTGTGGTTCAACCTACAGGCCAGTAGATGGTGCTTATAGGTAAAAGCTGTCTGCAGCTAATGTGGATGAGTATATACTTGTTTATGAAATGGGCTGATCTGTGGAGTGCACAGTGGTGTGAGCTCCCTGAAAAGCCCCATAGCAGGAAACCAAGATGGGTGGGGTTGGACCAGTCAGGCCCGCCTATAGATTACTCAATGGCACTAAAACATCAGCACTGAGGGGTGTCAACTGGCCAGTCACCAATTTCTCAGAGGTGTACCTAGGCATGGAGCTGGGGAACCTCCTTTACCCCATGTTTTCTATATGGTCAGGGAGGTCTGCGTTTACTCCTAATCCAAGAGAGCAGGTGCTCCAGATGCCTGCAGATCTGCCTGGGCATGGAGCATAGGTGGTCACATTGCACCACAATCTCTGCACTAGAATGGTGGGGTGAATCAGTCTGCAGATCCAAGTAAGCAGACACTCCAAATACAAGGAAATCTGCCTGGGCATAGAGCAGAAAGGGCCGGGCTATACCACAATCTATGCACAGGAAGGGTGGGCCAGTTCAGGCAGCTGCTCCAGGCAAGGGAGTGTACCAATTGCCTAGAGGAATAGAGTGGAAAGGGTCCCACTAGACTCTAATCTGTGCAAGTGAGTGCTCCGAATGCATGGAGATCTGCCTGGGTCTGGAATAGAGAGGGCCCCTGTGCACCACAAGGCCAGGTGAACAGGCTGCAGTGCTGAGCAATGTCACATGCAGGCCAGTTCCCGATTGCTAAACTGGCATTGGCTGCAAGTCTTGTTACCAAGGAGAAACTGCAGCTGTAGCAGTTCTCCTCACTCCCTTAACCTGTGATGGGGGACAGTGCAATTCTAGCGCCTGCCTCTAAGGTGCTTTCCACAGTTCTGGCTATGGAGGCCCCTAACCCACTCCAGAGTGGGCACTACCATCTTTGACCCAAGAGATCAAATGCCTGCATGGCCATGCTCCCAGGTCACCAAAGAATGACTGACTTTGCATGGGCCTGAATAAAAATGGTGTCCTGCTTTCCATCCCTGGTCTGGGAAAATGCTTATAGCTCTCCCCACTGTCTTCCCTTCTCAATGTCTTCTAGCCTGTCTGTAAGGTAGCTCCAAGGCTTGGGAGAAATAATCTTCTCTCCCTTCTTCTAGGTTGCTTAGATCCCCAGTGGAAAAGTGAATCACAGAGACTTCCTGCCCCTTTCTTATTATGGGGCTTCACTCACTTTTGTTCATTGAACGTCATCATGGGGGCTGCTTGTCTACCTTCTCTATGGAATCTGAAGTGTCTTTCAGTATTTCGGTGGATTCCCATTTTCACTGTTGAATTAAAGCTTACGGAGTTTATCTTTATGCATGATTTTGCTCTTCCCAAGCGGCAGAGGCATGATGAAAGCCTCCAATCTGCCATCTTGGACAACAAAAACCTAATTGACTATTGAACTTATTCTTCTGTTATTTTTCAAAAATATAATATGAAGTTCTTAAAACATTAGTTGCTTTTCTGCAATTATGCTGAACTCATAATATTAAAAAAGATGGACATTTTAATAAGAATATAATGTTTGCTGTATTATCTCTGATTTACTTTTATGCTTTAGTAAGTTAAAAATCTAGCTCAAAATTTAGTTTTTCATGGGAAATTAAACTGGGTTGACTGAAAATTAACAATGTTCTGAAAAGATAATGTTTTGTAATCTCCTAAAATATCCTAGTATAGAATCATTAACCAACAGTAAACTTTTGAGTTTAGAATCATTAGCTAAAGCAAAATGAAATAAAACACTTCATTCCTTTGCCTCAAATGCCAAAATAAGCAGCTCTTGATTTTCACAAGGGAGAGATACATTTAAAAATGCAGAAACAGCTTCTAAGTTCTTTTAAGCTTAGTAAATAATTCACAGAATCAATTCTTTTTTCTTTAACATCGTATAACATAAATCTTTCAGAAAATATAAAAGTTTATTTGAATATTGCATGGACCAATGCTGTGTCAACTGTATCTTAGATGTAAAATAACACAAATAAGTCATACTAAGTCATACATAATAATAAGATTATGTAGAATGATATCAGTATAAGAACTCTGTTTTAATTCTGAATGTATCTAATCAAAGCATAGGCAATGAACTCTTACTCTCTGATTACTCTCCCATATTAGGTAGGTCAAGTATAGACTAGGTAGCTCCTTTAGAGATGTTTTCTAAAATTCTGGGAGTCTATCTTGCTTTAAATGTGTTACATGATGGCAGAGGGCAAATAGTCGGGTGCCAGGCCAATCCTAAGAAGTTTAACCAACTGAAGTAATCAATCCACCAGTATGTAAATCAGAACTCATGAGTCAAGGTATACAGTCAAATGAATGTAAGAATTCCAGAGATAATGAAAATGAATAATTGTGGATCAAAATGAATGCAACAGGACAAAGACAAATGATCCTATGACTAGAACTTTATAAGTTCATAGGGTACGCTTGTGGGTCGGGGGGAGGACCTATTAAGAAGGTCAGAAATGATGGAAAATAATATTTTTTATAGTTTTTGGCTCAATGAAATCATAACAGAAAAAATTTAATAATGAAAGTATCTCGGCCGGGCGCGGTGGCTCAAGCCTATAATCCCAGCACTTTGAGAGGCTGAGACCGGCGGATCACGAGGTCAGGAGATCAACACCATTCTGGCTAACACGGTGAAACCTCGTCTCTACTAAAAAATACGAAAAAAACAAACAAACAAACACAAACTAGCGAGGTGGCGGACGCCTGTAGTCCCAGCTACTTGGGAGGCTGAGGCAGGAGAATGGCGTGAACCCGGGAGGCGGGGCTTGCAGCTCACTGAGATCTGGCCACTACACTCCAGCCTGGGGGGCAGAGCGAGACTCCGTCTCAAAAAAAAAAAAGAAAGTATCTCATTTCTCAGAACCATGACTTATTTCTATAGAAATCATTTAAGGTTCTTTTTGCTGTCACATATAATATGAAACATTATATATATATGCATGTGTGTGTGAATACAGGAAAATATCACATAGATATTGAGGACCTACTATAAGCTTAGTTTCATATCTTCACTTATATATAAATAGAAAGTTAAAATTATCCCAATTAAAGCCTTGTATCAGGTGTTTTCAGGAATATTAGAAAATATTAAGCATAATTGCGGCTCTGAAGACCTAATATTCCTACACTGAGGATAAGACATACATATGCAGCCAGCAAATAACAAGAAACATCAATTTCAATCTTCTTTTTCAAGACTAGACTGGCAATAATTGCTCATTTAAGAGGAGAAAGAGGGCAAGAGAAGGCAACGTAACTGTGAATTGGAAAAGATGAGGCAGGCTTGATACAGTAAATGAAAGTGAAGCTGACCCATTACAATGGGAATTAGACCAATATATTAGTAAGTTGCTGTTGCAATCCATGCATAGAATGATGAGAATCAACCTAGGTGAGAATGGCAGTACTCAGGAACTAATACATCATTAAAAACTCATGTTATAAGTGGAAAGTGATATGAAATATGCCATAAGTAAAGGGTCTCCTGTTGTTTTCTGGCAGCAGCCAGGATAAACCAAAGTGATTGCAAATTATGTCCTCTAGCAATCCACAAAATAGAGGCGTGTTTGAGCATATTTTGTCTCAGATATAGGGCAAGAACCAAAATTGCAAAAAAGAAGATTAAAGCAGATATGAGTAAGAATCTACTGAAATGGTACTGAGTGAAACAGAAATTTGATAATTCAATAAAACTATAAAGCCTCTTTTGTGGATATTTTTAGTAAAAAAGGGTGTGTGTGTGTGTGTGTGTGTGTGTGTGTGTGTGTGCGTACACATTGGTTCATGCATGTCCCTGCACATTCTCACCACTAGGAGGGCAAATCAGGAGAAAATAACTTGATGGAATCTTTAGGTGGTTTCTGGTCTATGATTTCTGGGTACTATCTCTGTTTAATTAAAAAGCTATTCAACATGCACAGAAGATACTAAAAATGACATTAATATTAAAATAAAGAGAATTGCAGAATCATTTTAGAATCATTATTAAACATTTAAATTTCCATTAAGGAAAATAGAACAATGAATCTTTAAAGGCTCCTAAATGGGTGGCACTCCACATTGTATATTCCAGCACTTATGAATAGCCAATTGTAAGTAATCCAAATTTCAAAAGACAACTGGCCTGGGGAGGTGTATACAAGTGATTAGAATTTCAAAGAGCTCAGAATAAATACCAGCTCTTTGATAGGATAATTTATGCATAAAGTGGCAGGAAGAGGTGTCTGAGTTGTTGTTGGAGGTTTACACATAGCTATACTAGGAGTTTAAAGCAAGCTTTGGTAATTTTTCATGTATAAGGAAACTTTAAGTAAGATGCTTTTTCATATTAAGATGTTATTGACCAATGATAGACACAGAAAACATCCATATGACTTTATCATAAATAATAAAGCTATAGTATTTGAAAAAAATACAAATTGTGATCTGTCTGCTAGGGCATCATTTCAATTGATGAATATCATCAAAACCAGCCCAAAGAAAACCGAGATAAATTAACATTCAGAGGGATACTTGTGCTCAATGTCTTTCTGTGACCACCAAGAAACCACAGGAAACTCTAAATCCATGAATGTATAGAGTTGTTTAGTAATCTGTAGTTCTTTGGGGGAAAAAAAGGCTAAAATAACCATTGCACTTTGTAGGCCAGTTGAGGATTTACACAGGTAATTTTAAAGAGGGCATCACAAACGATTTAGTATTTGACTTGCCTTTTTCCACAGGGTAAATATTAGAGAATGTAAGAAAAAGGCACCATTAAGAAAAAGAAGAAACCACATTTATTCTGAATGTATACAAGATTTACAGCCTAAAACATTAAGTTTCAAAACCTCCCAGTCCTGCATGCTTGTGCTTAATTTGTTTCTTATGAGTATACCAGGGAGAATTTCAATTCCAAAGATCTATTTTGTTCTGGGAAACAAAACTCTCTGATTTGTATAGTGCCTATTGCTGAGTCAATGAAATATTAACAAATGTAAAAGCTGCTAGGCTGATGCATAACGTTTTGGGGGATTCATGGTACATATCTGAAAATTTCCCAGGCCCCCAGCTGATGCAGTTCTCAGAGCAGTATGACTGGGTCTCTGTTTGGACTCAAGTACATCACTCTCTGCCTGGGTCCTAGCATCCCTACACATGAACTGCAGTCTGGCATCTCTCTCTCCCGGAGCTCAATTCAACAATTATTGCCTACATTTCAGGGCGAGTGAAGTGCCTGGGAGCATGCAATTGTGGGCACTTTGGATTTTGGAGCTAAGCCAGAACAACCCTTATTAAAAATCCTTGTGAGGAACCATCCTCAGATTGTATGGTGTGCAATGCAAGCTAATCATGCTTTCTTAGCTCAAACCAGTAATCTGAGAATGAGGCATTCTCTTAAAACAAATTAAAGGTACTTGCTTCTCAGAGTGGGAAGAAGACCGTATGATCTATCCAAGCAAGGATTTATGGGACCTGAAACATGAATGATAAAAGGGGGTCGAAGATAGATCAGTGGTATGCAGGACAAAAGAGGGGCAAAATTTGGAAGGAAAGTAAGATGTTGTTTAAAAGAAGGTACTATGGCTGAATGTTTGTTTTGCTATTTTGTTGTCTTCTAATTTCAGAAGTCAGTATGTAGGATAGGGCTTTGGTTGAGTAGCTTTGTCTGATTCTAATAAGGGATTTCTGAGGGTCTTTGCCTTCCTTGCCTGTTTAATTGCTACCTGATATAACACCTTTTAGCAAAGAGAATAGAATGCTGTTAAAAAAAAAAAAAAAAAGATGGTTAGCAGCAAGGTCAGGATTAAGCCATTCTTATGCAATTCTAAAGAGCAATTGAATATGGCCTCCACAATGAAAACTGTTATAAATAAAATGCCTCTTTTCAGCCCTCCCTGAAGAGTCTGAGACTAGTTAAACCTCTTACTGGGATTTCTATGCTGAAAAGTTTTCATTCTGGCTTTAAGGAAACCAAACAGACTATCCAGTAAAAGACAAATATTTTATATTTCATATTATCAATGGATCCCAAACACGTGCTAGAATAGTACCTTATGTTGCTGACTCTGTTTCATGTAAGACTAACATACTTAATGAACTTAAGAGAGATAACAAAAGACTATAGTTTCTGCTTCCAAGATTTTAATTCCATGAATGGAATCCAACAACCTAGTAAAAATCTCAGATAAATGAGCTAGGCTTTAACTTAAAAGACAGAAGACAGGTAGAAAGTTGTGCTATGTCCATGTGAAGGAGCTCTAACCAGGCCTTCACTCTGAAGCAGGTATGACAGCTGGCTTCCTCAACCTGGTGCCTGGGGAAATGTAACACTTTCTACAGTATATTTTTACAGAACTATCTGCGGTGGTTGTAGACCATACTGCATATTTGGTATATATGTGCAGCACAGCATACAGCATAAGAACATGGGACTGCAATTTAATCCACTGCAATTCAAGTGCATGTTCCCTTATTTACTAACTCTTCTCAAAGGAAAGGTCATTTAACCTCTGTGAACCTGTTTCCTTATTTTTCAAAAAGACAATATCAATAGCACTAATCACATAAGACTGTGGGGGGGGGGTGATGCTAAATATATTAATGAAATTAACATGCAAGATACCATATATGACCCAGAGTAAACACTGAAAATTAATTCATATTCTTTAAGATGACAACACTAGAATATTTCTGCTTTATCACAGCCAGATGGAAGCTCAGTAGACTCTCAAAAGTAGTGGTTCACACAAGAGGAACAAACTACAGCCCAATTACATGAGTTTTCTGACACATTCCTCAAGGGAGTCTTCAAGAAAGTGGGTGCTCACAAAAGGAACCTGTGTAGGGTGGCCATACTTAGTAAATAAAAACATGAGACACCTAGTTAAATTTGAATTTCATATAAACAAAAATAGTCTCAGCACAAATGTGTTGTAAATATCATATACTTAAATAGTACATACTTATATGAAAAACATACACTCAAATGACACATAGTTACATGAAAAAACATACACATACTTATATGAAAAACATATACATAATTCAAATTTAACTGGGTATCCCGTGTTTTACTGGCAACACTACACTAGTGTCATTCCTCTTAGATCCAGCCAAAGCACAAATTCACCTGTTGCCCTAAGTCCACTTTCTGTTGTAATAACCAGAGATAATATTTGTGGAGCACTTGTTATGCAACAGCCACCATGCTAAGTTGATTCTTCGCAAAGTCACATTTAATGTCCACAATCCTATGAAGTTGGCATTTTTATTACGGTTTTTTTTTTTTTTTTTTTTTTTTTTTTTTTTTTTTTTTACAGGGGAGAACACTGAAACTCCAAAAGTATAAGGGACTAACTTGTTTTCAACCATAGAGCTAGTAAGTGACAGATCTGCAATAAAAACCCAAGTCTCTGATATCAAAACTAATGCTTTAAATAATTATAACCCAATTATGTCTCTGGGAAAAAAATGAATCGTTAACTGGATTCATTACAAATATGAAATGTTGCCAATCAAAATTATGTTAGTCTGGAGACAGGAGGAAGATGGTAGATAGGAGGCAGGGCTAAAGTGCATCTCCTACTGGGATTGAACTTTTGTTCCAGGAACCACCACAGGAGCATACCAGGAAAACTGAAAGAATTCACAGATCCTTTGAAAGAAGTGGCACACTGCTGCAAATTTTGTGGACAGGCAGAAAACTGTGAATTCCAAAGTGTGAGCAGAGGAAACCTGTCTCAGCTATGTAAATTACTGTCCCAGTGCCTTAATTATTGTCCGAGTGAATGTACTAATCACTTAATCATAAGAGCTTTGGTTTTCCCATCCATGAAGAAGTGATTAAATAAAAGAGTCTATATGTAAGGTGAAAAATAGTATCCTTGTCTGGGGAGAAGGTGAAATTTAGCTGACTATAAGTTACTACCAGGAGTTTAACAAGCTATTATTGGGTAGAACATCAAATCAGAAGGAGGCAAATAAGAAGATAATTTGAGTATCCAATAAAGATGTCCTAGAACCAGTTACCCAATGACCGGTAGGTTATGACTCTGAGTCTGTTGTTAAAAGGTAAGGTAAGTTAAACCCTGAAGACTCTACAACCTTTACTGATAGGACACTCTAGTAACACCATATCCAGAGACTACAGCCAACTCTACGATGTTCTCGCTCATAGAACAATTTTTGCAAAAGGTAAGATTCCAACAGCTTTTCCACCTCTAGTCATTTATTATCTATTGCACTCCCCTAAGCAATCATACACTCAATGAATTTCAACATTAAAGGTTTTCAACTCAAAATTGTTCTGCCAACTGAAATTCTCCAGTGTTTAATGAAGATCATGCTTTCTAGGACTCCAGATGTAGCAAGAAATTATGATGACTATAATCTCAATAATAATAGTAATGTTTAGATTTCATAGTGTGCTTTAGAGTTTACATAATATTTTCATTCCTATTATCTCATTCCATAATGTTTCACACATGGAGTTTAAGGGGGACACTTTTTAAGAAAATTATCAGTAACATGTGCATCATTATTTTACACATGGCTATTTATCCCAGATTATATCAAATATTATTAATATGTCAGCACGCCCAGTAGCTGCCTTCTAACGTTCTCTAGACAACCCTTTATTTTACATTATATCTCGCTCCTCTCCAATTCCTGAAGCCTTTTTCACTGTCTTCTGGAACTCTTCAGCAAAATCCTTGATATTATTGTCTTAATGTTTTCCTTTCCCTTCTTGTTTTAGTACCTAACTGAAACCTAGACACTGCTTTCCCTGAAGGCCTTCCACATAGGACTTGTTTTGTTTCCCTCATACCACTGGGCCTGAAGTCTCTAGATGACTGACAATGAGAGATTGAGGATGGCAATTTAATGGCATGGGCTTCAAAGCTTGGGGAAGGCTTAGGAAAGAGGGAGGAATAATAGTCTGGAAGGGCAATGCTGAGCAAGAGGAATATATTCCTCTCCTATAGGGACTATCATTTTTGAGGACTTTAGCACTCAGAAGCCTCTTATTAACTCCAATACTGATACTTATCATAATTCTTAATGATTTCAGTCTTCAAATAGATGATCCTTCCAATAAATTCGTATTACTCCTCTTTCACACTGCTATAAAGATAATAACTGAGACTGGGTAATTTATAAACAAAAGAAGATTAATTGACTCAGTTCTGCATGGCTGGGGAGACCTCAGGAAACTTACAGTCATGGTAGGAGTTGAAGGGGAAGCAGGCACCATCTTCACAAGGTGTCAGGAGAGAGGGATCAGGGGAAACTGCCACTTGTAAAAACATAAGATCTCATGAGAACTCACTATCATGAGAACAGCATGTAGTAAACCACCCACATGATCCAGTCACCTCTCCCCCCCCAGGTCCCTCCCTGGACACATGAGGACTACAAATCGAGATTTGGCGACACAGAGCCAAACCATATCATTCCACCCTGGCCCCTCCCAAATTTCATGTCCTTCTCACATTTCAAAACCAATCATGCCTTCCCAACAGTCCCCCAAAGTCTTAACTCATTCCAGCACGTAAAATAAAAAAGAAGTTAATTATTTCCAAGATGCAATGAGGGTATAGACATTAGGTAAATACTCCCATTTCGAATGGGAAAAATTGGCCAAAACAAAGAGGCCACAGGTGCCCTGCAAGCCCGAAACCCAGTGGGGCAGTCATTCAGTCTTAAAGCTCTGAAATTATCTCTGTTGACTCCATGACTCATATTTAGGGCATGCTGATGCAAACAGCAGGCTCCTACAGCCTTGGGCCACTCTGCCTCTATGGCTCTGTAGGGTACAGCCTTTGTGGCTGCTTTCACAGGCTGGCGTTGAGTGCCTGCAGCTTTTCCAGGCACACGGTGCAAGCTGTCAGTGGAGAACCTCTGCTAGGGCAGTGCGGAAGGGAAGTGTGGGGTTGGAGCCCTCACATAGAGTCTCCACTGGGGCAAAGCCTTGTGGAGCTGTGAGAAGAGGGCCACCATCCCCCAGACTCCAGAATGGTAGACCCACTGACAGCTTGCACCCCTTTGTTTTGGCCAGTTTTTCCCATTTGGAATGGCAGCTTTTACCCAATGCCTGTACCCTTATTGTATCTTGGAAGTAATTACCTTTTTTAAATTTTATTTTACATGCTCATAGGTGGAAGGTAGCTGCTTTGCCTCAGATGAGACTTGGACTTAGACTTTTGAGTTAATGCTGGAATGACTTAAGACTTTGGGGGACTATTGGGAAAGCATAATTGTGTTTTGAGATGCGAGAAGGACATGAGATTTAGGAGCGACCAGGTACGGAATGATATGGTTTGGCTCTGTGTCCACATGCAAATCTCATCTTGAATTGTAGTCCCCATGTGTACATGGAGGGGCCTGGTGGGAGGTGATTGGATCATGGGGGTGGACTTCCCCCTTGCTGCTCTCGTGACAGTGAATGACTGTTCATAAGATTTGATGGTTTAAATGTGTGTGACACTTCACCCTTCACTCTCTCTCTCCCCTGCCACCTTGTGAAGACGGTGCCTGCTTCTCCTTTGCCTTCTGCCATGATTGTAAGTTTCCTGAGAGCTCCCAGTCAGGCTTCCTGTACAGTCTGTGGAACTGTGAGTCAATTACACCTCTTTTCTTCATAAATTACCCCATCTCAGGTAGTTTTTTGTAGCAATGTGAGAAAGGATTAATAAGATAGTCACCTTCAGTTCCATAAGTGTTGCTGGAAATGACATGATTTCATTCTTTGTTGTGACTGAGCAGTATCCCATAGTATATATATTCTACATTTTCTTTACCCAGTCATCCATTGATGGGCACTTAGGCTGATTCCATGACTTTGCCAATGTGAATAGTGCTGCAATGAACACACAAGGTGCCTTTTTACATAATGATTTCTTTTCCTTTGGGTAAATACCCAGGAATAGGATTGCTTGGTCAAATGGTAGTTTTATTTTTAGTTCTTTGAGAAGTATCCATACTGTTTTCCATGGAGGCTGTGCTAATTTACATACCCACCAACACTGTATAAGCATTCCCTTTTCTCAGCATCCTCAACAACATTTGCTGTGTTTTGACTTTTTAATACTAGGCATTCTGAATGGCGTAAGATGGTATCTTGCTGTAGTTTTAACTTGCATTTCTCTAATGGTCAGTGATGTTGAGCATTATTTTCATATGTTTGTTGGCCACTTGTATGTCTTCTTTTAAAAAATGTCTGTCATGGCTTCCTATCTCAGGTAAAAATAGTAGTCATCACAATGGCCTCCAAAGTCCATTTTGTTTTTATTTAATATCTCCATGCCATAAACAGTAATCTTCAAGAGAGAGTAGGGATGTTTAACCTTTTTGTTTACTGCTCTTTCCATAGTGTCTGGAAGAATTCTGGTCATGTAGTAAACACTCAATAAATATGTGTTTAATAAATAAATAAATCAGGCATTCCATGTACTAAAAAGAGATGTGATATTGAAGTTTCTGCTATAAATTTCTTTCACTCTGACATTCTATATTTTGCTGAAGTGCTGTAGTAATAGTGATTACAATACTACCAAGAAAGCAACTTCTAACATGTATGGTATATTCACTGTGAGCTAGGCAGTGTGATAACTGATTTTTTTGTACAGTGTCCATAATCCTTACAACAACCCTGAAAAGTAAGTGAACCTCAACAAGAAAAACTGAGTAGCCCAAGGTTACCAAGCTATTAATTATCTAAGATTAAAGTAAAATTCTAGCTAACTGTAAATACTGCACTTTTTCCAGATAATACCCTACTGCTAGGGTAATTCATAATTCATGTATGAGTTGATGGAGTCTCTGTGTCTTCTAACTTTCTACTAAAATTTCCTCCTATAAAAATCTATTACTGCTGAGTCACATCTTACTATGCATTTTACATTAAAGCATAGGATAACTTTCATGGCTTTCATGGAGGTTATTGATTTTTAATTGTGTGTTAATACCTTAAAGAGTAGGTACCCCTTGACCAACATCCTCCCGTTTCCTTTGTGTCCCAGTCCCTGGGAACCACATTTTTCTCTCTGTTTCTATGAGTTCAACTGTTTTTGATTCCACATGTAAGTGAAAATTGTACAGTATTTGTCTTCATCTAGTTTATTCTATTTGGCATACTGTCCTCAAGGTTCATCTATGTCATTACAAATCACAAAGTTTCCTTCTTTTCATGGCTGAATAATATTCCATTGTATATACACCACATTTTCTTTATTCGTTTATTCATCCACAAACAGGTGTGTATCTTGGCTATTATAAATAATGCTGCAATGAACATGGGAGTGCAGATATCTTCAAAATATTGATTTTGTTTCCTTTGTATTTGTTTCTAAAAGTGAGATTTGTTAACCATATGGTAGCTATATGTTTTTATTTTTTGAGGAAACTCCATATTGTTTTTCATAATGACTGTGACAATGTACATTCTAACCAGCAGTGAATAAAAATGTACTTTTATCCACATTCTTGCCAGCACTTGGCATCTTTTGTTCTTTTTGTTTCTGTTTGGTTTTATAATAGTCATTTTAACAGTTGTGTAGTGATAGCTCATTGTGATTTTCATTTGAATGTCCTGAATGATTAGTATTGTTGAATTC
>NW_012104499.1:1743532-1753631 GCF_000951045.1 Mandrillus leucophaeus
ATAATGATTTCTTTTCCTTTGGGTAAATACCCAGGAATAGGATTGCTTGGTCAAATGGTAGTTTTATTTTTAGTTCTTTGAGAAGTATCCATACTGTTTTCCATGGAGGCTGTGCTAATTTACATACCCACCAACACTGTATAAGCATTCCCTTTTCTCAGCATCCTCAACAACATTTGCTGTGTTTTGACTTTTTAATACTAGGCATTCTGAATGGCGTAAGATGGTATCTTGCTGTAGTTTTAACTTGCATTTCTCTAATGGTCAGTGATGTTGAGCATTATTTTCATATGTTTGTTGGCCACTTGTATGTCTTCTTTTAAAAAATGTCTGTCATGGCTTCCTATCTCAGGTAAAAATAGTAGTCATCACAATGGCCTCCAAAGTCCATTTTGTTTTTATTTAATATCTCCATGCCATAAACAGTAATCTTCAAGAGAGAGTAGGGATGTTTAACCTTTTTGTTTACTGCTCTTTCCATAGTGTCTGGAAGAATTCTGGTCATGTAGTAAACACTCAATAAATATGTGTTTAATAAATAAATAAATCAGGCATTCCATGTACTAAAAAGAGATGTGATATTGAAGTTTCTGCTATAAATTTCTTTCACTCTGACATTCTATATTTTGCTGAAGTGCTGTAGTAATAGTGATTACAATACTACCAAGAAAGCAACTTCTAACATGTATGGTATATTCACTGTGAGCTAGGCAGTGTGATAACTGATTTTTTTGTACAGTGTCCATAATCCTTACAACAACCCTGAAAAGTAAGTGAACCTCAACAAGAAAAACTGAGTAGCCCAAGGTTACCAAGCTATTAATTATCTAAGATTAAAGTAAAATTCTAGCTAACTGTAAATACTGCACTTTTTCCAGATAATACCCTACTGCTAGGGTAATTCATAATTCATGTATGAGTTGATGGAGTCTCTGTGTCTTCTAACTTTCTACTAAAATTTCCTCCTATAAAAATCTATTACTGCTGAGTCACATCTTACTATGCATTTTACATTAAAGCATAGGATAACTTTCATGGCTTTCATGGAGGTTATTGATTTTTAATTGTGTGTTAATACCTTAAAGAGTAGGTACCCCTTGACCAACATCCTCCCGTTTCCTTTGTGTCCCAGTCCCTGGGAACCACATTTTTCTCTCTGTTTCTATGAGTTCAACTGTTTTTGATTCCACATGTAAGTGAAAATTGTACAGTATTTGTCTTCATCTAGTTTATTCTATTTGGCATACTGTCCTCAAGGTTCATCTATGTCATTACAAATCACAAAGTTTCCTTCTTTTCATGGCTGAATAATATTCCATTGTATATACACCACATTTTCTTTATTCGTTTATTCATCCACAAACAGGTGTGTATCTTGGCTATTATAAGTAATGCTGCAATGAACATGGGAGTGCAGATATCTTCAAAATATTGATTTTGTTTCCTTTGTATTTGTTTCTAAAAGTGAGATTTGTTAACCATATGGTAGCTATATGTTTTTATTTTTTGAGGAAACTCCATATTGTTTTTCATAATGACTGTGACAATGTACATTCTAACCAGCAGTGAATAAAAATGTACTTTTATCCACATTCTTGCCAGCACTTGGCATCTTTTGTTCTTTTTGTTTCTGTTTGGTTTTATAATAGTCATTTTAACAGTTGTGTAGTGATAGCTCATTGTGATTTTCATTTGAATGTCCTGAATGATTAGTATTGTTGAATTCATTTTTATATAACTGTTGGTCATTTGTTTGTCTTCTTTTGAATGTCTATTCAGGTCCTTTGGATCTGTTTTAATCAAATTATTGTTTGTTTGGTTATTTTGATATTGAGGTGCATGAGTTCCTTATATATTTTGGATATTAACTCCTTATCAGATGTCTGGTTTACAAATATTTTCTTACATTCCATAGGTTGTCTTTTTATTTTGATGATTTTTCCCTTGGTTTTGCTGAAGCTCTGTAGTTTGATGTAGCCCCATTTCTTTTTGCTTGTGTTGTCTGTGCTTCCTAATATACAGCATTGTTACTATATTTGATAATATTTTATTGTATGTCTGATATTTTCTAACAGAGTAGAACTTAAGTGTTCTCACCACACAAAAAAATGGTAACTATATGAGGTGCTAGATGTGTTAACTAACTTGATTGCGGAAATCATTTTACAGTGTGTGTGTTGTATTGTGTGTGTGTGTGTGTGTGTATATATATATATAATCATTTCCTTATATACTCTAAACATATACAATTTTATTTTTCAATCATTCCTCATTAAAGTTGGGATGAGGAGAATAAGAGCAGGTATTACTGGGTGTTGGGTCCACCAAAAACTTTGACAGTATTAAATGAAGCATTGATTGCTACCCATATATACTGTGAAAAGAAAATAAATCTTGAGAGTCCAAAATCAATAAGCTAAAGGGAAAAGTCAAGCTGGAAACTGCTTAGGGCCAACCTTCCTCCCATTCTATTCAAAGTCAACCCTCTGCTCACTGAGATAAATGCATTTCTGATCGTTTCCTTTGGAAAGACTAATCAGAAACTCAAAAGAATACAACCACTTGTCTTATATCTACCTATGATCTGGAAGTCCCCTCCCGGCTTCGAGTTTTCCTGCCTTTCAGGACCAAACCAATGTACATCTTACATATGTTGACTGATGTCTCGTGTCTCTCTAAAACATATATAAAATTACACTGTGCCCCAACCACCTTGGGCACATGAAACATATATACAATGACGCTGTGCCCTGACCACCGTGGGCCCATGCCATCAGGACTTTATAGATTGTTTACAAAATCTTGAAAAACAAGTTTAATTGGTCTCATGCTGTTTTTATTAGGGCTTATTGTTTGAAAAATTAAGTCTCTTCTCTCAAAGAATAAAGGTTTTCACCTTTTTTTGCAATCTTGCAATCTTTGAGTTATCACTTTGACTAAATGCATGACTTATTTTACAACGACCTTTGGTACTATTTTGTAATATCAAGTGTTTTCAATTTTTTATACTTGACAAACTTTCCAAAGTCAAATTCTAACTTAGGTCCTTATTAATTTTTGATATTAGTCTCCTGAAGTCCAAAAGAGACATAGTCAGCTTATTTGATATAATACAATCATATAGGAAGTATTGTTAAATATGAATCATGTTTGACCTTCTTTGAATTATATTTATAAAAATGTGCTATTAGTGTATATTCCAGAATTATATGAAATTCATGCGATTCTGATACGTTTTAGCATATGTTATCAGTATAGGTTGGTGTAAAAGTAATTGCGGGTTTTGCCATTATTTATCATGGATAAAACCGTAATTATTTTTGCACCTATCTAATAGTAATTATGATTATTATGTAAAATTTCTGTATGCCCCAGAAGTAACCGAGTTTCTGTGTCAATTGTGTCTTTAGCTATGACTGTTTTAAGACTTTTGTCATTCACAGTTGTTTTACTTTTATTCTTTTGAAAAGGTGGTTTTATACTCAGCATGGGACTCTGACAGGCGCTCCTGAATGCAGGTTTTGGAGACTGTGACACTCGAAAAGAGAAAAACCTTTGAAGACTCCTATGGAGGGCTGAAATGTTCATGAATATCAAGTAAAACAGGAGTTAGCTGCAAGGACTGAACTGATAGAAGACTGAAATAATTCTTTTATGACTTTTTACTGAAAATGTTGATGATCCTTTCTTTGTTTTTCAGAGCCAATAAAACTTCTCTCTTGAGCTATTTACAGCTTTTAATAACTGAGTAAAGGATACCCCTGTGAAAAAAATGGAGCATATTTCTCTCTACATAATTTCTTCAAAATTCGGAAACTAGTGAGTATTCTTAACTTACAGCAATATAGTTATTTGCATAAGTGCAATAAGAAACTGTTCTCTTTCATAACAGGACACAATTGGAGACACTGGTTGTTTTACCAGGGTTTTGACTGGAATGGCCTACTATCAGATAAAGACTCCTTTAAGGAATCAAAGTTTACTTCTAGAGCCAATAAAAGCCCCTTGGGAAAGCTGGCCTCATATCTTGTCTACACAGTCCCTGCATAGGTTCCTGACCTGTGGTAAGTAACGAATGTTACTTTCTGACAGGCCCACGAGCCCCAAGCCTTCTTGAGACTTCTAGATGAGAAATTTACCCAACTAATACAGTATTTACAGGTACAGGCTGGGCTTATGTCATTAAAGTCGAATCTGAGATTCCTTATAAAATAAAGTTATAGCAAACTAATTTTTAAATATGAGGAGACTATATAACAAATAATTATTTTTGCTGACCTTATGCAAATACTCCAGCCAAGTATAATAAGACTAAAATTTATTTTGCAAATGAATTTTTCTATGATTTGTCTTTAGTGAAAAAGGGACTGGAGAGAGAAATTATGTTTCAAAATAAACTATAGGATACCTGTTTTTAGATTCTAGTCTTGCCTAATGTTTTTAAATTTTTATTATTTTCTACAGTTTGGACTGAATTTTAAAATTTCCCTGACTACAAGACTCCAAAATAATATTTTCATTTTTTTCCTTCCTCACCCATTTTTCATAATTTGAAATCACTGAAAACTAAGTTGTGTTTTCTTAAAGCCTTGAGAATTGAAATGAGACAACTTAAACTTCAGAAGAAAATAACGGCAACTTATTTACATACATAAGTCACTTTCATACCTGCCTACTGATGTATGGACTTCAGAGTAATATGGCCTATCGATTTTCCAGGATTATTCTCTTTTTGTTCGTTGTTGTTTTTCTCCCTTCCTCCCCCTATTTTCTCTTTGTAGAATGTGAGACTTCACAACCCCCTAAAAATGAGCTTTCCTAATAACGTGGGATGACTTATCTGTTTAGGAATAAACTATCTTAGCTGGCCATGAGAGATCAGAGGAAACCTGAGACCAAGGACCTATTTTCTTCTAAAATGCTTACTCTGAAAGATTTCAGAAAAAAAAAAAATGCGGTAATTGTGATAGGAAAATAAATCTTGGGACCTCAAAATCGTTAAGCTAAAGGGAAAAGTCAGGCTGGGAACTGCTTGACTGTTCAGCTTGATATTCATGAACACTGCAGCTCTCCATGGGAATCTTGGAAGATTTTTCTCTGTTATAGTGTCACAGTCTCCAAAACCTGCAATCAAGAGCACCTGTCAGAGTCCTATGCTGATTATAAAACCACCTTTTGAAAAGGGTAAAAGTAAAAGCAGTTCACAAGAATTCCATTCTTTTCAAAGTCATCCCTTTTGTCACTGAGATAAATGCATTTCTGATTGCTTCCTTTGGAAAGACTAACCAGAAACTCAAAAAAAAAAAAAAAAAAAAAAAATGCAACCGTTTGTCTCGTATCTACCTGTGACCTGGAAGTGCTCTCTCTGCTTTGAATTGTCCCACCTTTCTGGACTGAACTAATGTACATCTTACATATACTGATGGATGTCTCCTATCTCCATAAAACATATAAAACCTAGCTGTGCCCCAAACACCTTGGGCACATGTGGTCAAGACCTCCTGTGGCTGTGTCATGGGCACACATCCTTAACGTTGGTAAAATGAATTTTCTATATTGACTGAGACCTGGCTCATATATTTGGGGTCTACAATACAAAATGTCATCTCCAGAACTGGAGCCAGAACACAGTGACAAAGTAGTTACACAACTCCCGCCAATATCTTAAGACACTTTGTAGCAGGTGTAATGGTGCTTTGTAAACTGTATATTGCTATATAGATGTTTAAAATTCTGAATTTTTAAATAAAGGTGAACTTATATTATCAGGTATACCCCGTATAAGCAGAACAGAGATTTTGAATAGGGTTCATAATTACATTTTTACATTAGCCTGAAAGAGCAATAATTAATACTGTTTACACTATAAATTTGATATCTCCTTCTACCTACTATGCTTTCTCTACCTTCCTAATATCAAATTATCTTTTAGAAACATACACACACACACACACATACACACACACATTATGTATATCTATCACCCATCTATCTATCTACCTACCTATCTATATTTATTTATTTATTTTAATTGAGACAGGGTCTCTTTCTGTTGCTCAGGCTAGAGTACAGTGGCACAATCTCTCGGTTCGCTGAACCCTCTGCCTTTCAGACTCAAGTGATTCTCCTGTCTCAGTCTCTTGAGTAACTGAGACTACAGGCACACAAAACCAAGCCCAGTTAATTTTTGTATCTCTTGTAGAGACAGGGTATTGCCATGTTACCCAGGCTTGCCTCAAACCCCTGAGCTAAGGTGATCCACCCACCTTGGCCTCCCAAACTGCTACCATTACAGGCTTGAGCAACCATGCCAGACCCTAGAAAGATGAATTTAAATTTTATCTACATGTTCTTATTTCCCACATACTCCACAATTCAGTGCAATTTCAACTCCTATCACTATAATGAATCTGCATTTTCAAATATCACCAGTGACCAACATATTGCAAGACACAATATTTTTAGTTCTGATTTTTCTAGGTTTCTCTGCTCTTTTGACACATAAACAGCCTTATTTCTCCCTGAAACTTTCTCTATTTTTGTTTATAATCTTAGTACTCTGTCCCAATTTTGCAATTTTGTATATGATACATGCAACAATTTGCAGTAAAGACTTTGTTAATATAGTTTGATATATATGTATTTAGGCACCACATATGTATACATGTACAAATATGTAAAACTTTAAAGCTTTTAACTATGGTTTAAAAATAAAATTTATCAAAATATTAAATAAATCGATATATATTAGATTTACCTTCTGAATAAATTGGAAACTTTTATGAAAAAGAAATTGATATTGATTGCCTTGTAGACATATTTATATTTTTCTACAATTATTGGCCTAGAATAATTAACCCTTTATGGTAATTATAATCTTTAACTAACGTAATCAATGTTTTTTTCTTCAGACCAAGAAATACTAGAGAATAAAAAACAATCAAGAAATAATTTGCTGTTTATTTTTCCATGAATAAATATTTTGGATTATTTTAGCAATTTTTTAGAGGTAAAAACAAATACACACATGCATGAATACACACATACATAGGTGTTTAAAATATCATCTGATATAGTTTGGATGTCTGTCTTCTCCGAATTTCATATTCAAGTGTGATCCTCAATGTTGAGTGTTGGGTCTAGTGGGTGGTGTTTGGGTCATGATGTAGGATCCCTCATGAATGGCTTGGTGCCCTCCCCATGGTAATGAGTGGGTTTTCACTGTATAAGTTCATGTGAGAACTCGTTAAAAAAGCATGGCACCCCTCCCTTTGCTCTCTCTTGCTTATCTCTTGCCCTGTGATCTCTACACACTGGCTGAAGCTTGCCTTCTGCAATGAGTGAAAGCTCATGAGGCCTCACTGGAAACAGATACTGGCACCATGCGTCTTGTACAGCTGGCAGAATCTTGAGCCAAATAAACCTCTTTTTTAAATAAATTAATTACCCAGCCTGGAGTATTCCCTGATAGCAATGCCAACGGACTAAGATATCATCCAAAATCACTTGTATTTTTGTTAACCTATTTAGTCTGTGGTCATTTTAAGAAATAATTAAAATGTGTAATAACCAGTATTTTGTGTCTTTTTTTAAATTGTGCAGATTTTCATATACTTAAACTCTTTAAAAATATATCCATTATTATACATAATTGCTGAATTTTATACATATAATTTTTAATTTTAAACAATTTGTGAAAACAATAACTTTTTAAAACTCATTAAATCAATGTGGGAAATATAAAATTGTGAATTGCAAGGAAATTAGCCCTGGTCTTGAATGATCCAAAATATTTTCTTAACATTATTTGTGCGTGGCAAACTAATACTATGAAAACTCCGAATCATGCCAAATGTCTTATTTTATCTTGAAACTAAAGCCCTTTCTTATTTATCTCATAGCTATAGTAACAAAGGGTATTATGTAAATATACTTTTCAGTGTCCACAAAAAGAAATACTGTTTAATATATTTGCTTCATTGTTTTCATTTTTTAGACAATATTGATTATCTAGATTACATATTCTTAGAGTGCACAAAAAACAAGTGAATTATTTTTTGATCAGATAATCTTTCAAGTTTCATAAGGGAGGGGAAAGAAAAAATGAGGAGAGAGTCAGCTCCAGACACATATGAAATTATTATGACAGGAAGGAAGCTTCAGATAAATATGAAATTATCATTGTAAAAGGCCGATTATGTTATTTCTGCAAAGAGAGGAAAGAAAGTTTAGATGTAGAAAAAGAGATTTGACATATACACACAGAAAAGAGAATATCACACAGTCAGTTTTGACATGAGTTGGGCCATTGACAATTTTAAGTCATACATTTAGAAAGCCGGCACTTATTAATCTTTAATGTACAGAAAAAAAGGGTAAGTCTGTCACATTAAACAAAATGATGCCTCTTTCAGACAAACATGACAGTCGCCTCATGAGAGTTTATTTGCTTTTATTCTAAGGCACTACTCACATGAACAATTTTGGTCATGTCAAAAGCTCCACCAAAGTCGCTACTACTCCTCCACCTTGCCCCTGATGAAATGGTTCCAGTTAGAAAAATAAGCATAAAATTTAGCTTTCTAATAAGAAAACATGAAGGAAGCAGGCATTCAGTCTGTAAAAGGCATAGTTTTAGAAGCAGAATATCCCATGAAAACTGAACGATCTGTAAGAACAGTGTTTTTGTAACTTAGTGAATCCAGTGTTTAGCTAAAGGTAGATCATCGCCAATCAGAGGCCAGACAAAGCCTCCTGATTCTGGGAAGCTGAAACTAAATAGAACAATTCTCTGGAACCAAAGGCAGGACTGAGGAGGAGGTCTTTTTCAGATTTCATAATGATGACCCATGATAATGATTGTCCCAAGGACCCTTGTCTGAGGAGGGATTCTGAATACCTCAACACCTGGGACCAGGTCAAGGGTGACTTGTTGGACTTATACTTGTTTTCTGTTCATAGACTTTTCTTCTTATGGGCAAACATCATTCAAGACACTGGAACAGCAGACAGACCACAGGAGCACGTATTATAAAGCTTCAAAACAATTTACCAAGGAATAATACACATCTCATCAGGTAACATAATTATTCCATCTGACCTCATTGTATTCCTAGGAAAATAAAACAAACCCAATGTTGAAGAGCTTCGGTGAAATAGTAGAGCTTAATTCATAACGAATTTGCTTTTTAGCCATGGGAAAGGTAGAATATCAAACAGAGAGAAACATATGGAGTCTCCAATATACAAATTATGACTGAGTTGAGTTTCCTGATTCAAAGCAGAGAGTAGTACATCAGCTAAATCATAGGATAACCTCCATTTCTGTTGATGCCCTCCAAGCAAAGACCACCAGGAACATGTAATTAGTTAAGTTGTATTTATTACTCACTGCAGGAAGGAAGAATGTGAACCATAGAAAGCATTTATCAAAGAAAGAACTTACTTAATTTGCGCTCATGTTAGATTATTTTGAGGAAGGTTTAAGGAATGAGGGTTTCACTCTGGATTGGATGCTGTTAGGAAGTGGGCTAATTCTATAATTAGATATTTTAATAAATCTAATATATAGGGAAGGTAGACCCAGAGTGAGGCTAAAGCTGTAATAAGTAAAGAAGCATCAGCCATTCATATCAGCCAGGGTAGGGGAATGTTTGATATTTTTTAACTTGGACAATGTTTGTGTTTTGCTTGTGTTCAGTAATGATTACAAAACTGTCTTTTTGTCTTGATCCATCATGGTCAAAGAGTGGCCTTGTTTGATGTTCTGTGACATTGTTTATGTCCAACAGGAGAATACCAAGGCCTAGCAATGAATGCAGTATTGTCTTGTAGCAACGCACAGACAGTGATCGTATCAGTCCAGCATCTGGATGTCACTGGCTGCTTTTCTCTTTTCCATCTTAATCCAAGCCATTTTTTCCTAGGATCAGCAGACATTATTTCTGAAGACAAATGTAATGTAAGCAGTGGGTAAAAGTTTTCCAGTGGAGAATAAATGTGTTATAAATGACCTAAAAAGTCCACATCAGAAATATGTTGTTAAATTATCAAGAAATATCTCAAATTAGCTCCTGTATAGAAAAAATGGAGGTGATAA
>NW_012104499.1:1753741-1795212 GCF_000951045.1 Mandrillus leucophaeus
TATATGAGACAAAATGATGTTCTTATGACTTTTTCATAAATGGTTCAAACAGGCTTATTTAAGAGCCTATTTTGAGTGAGAGTTCTAGTTAAAAGTGTCTAAATGAGAACAATATACCCATTTTGCTCAGCACAGAAAAGCTCTACAATTTACCGGAGTGATAATAGAACTGTTGCACAGATAAAACCAAAGCTTGTAAAAAACTTTTTAACCACTGGCCTAATAATAAATCATCCTCTCTTAGTATTTTCGTTTGCCATTGATTTCTGGAGGTTGAACAAGTTTGTGACTCAGGTGTTTAAAGTTAGTTGGACTAATTTACTATCTCAGTGCCATGCTGGATTCATGTAGGCAGCAATGGGAATTGAAGGGAACAGAAAGAAACTTGAATTCATTAAATGGGTTTGGGCAAGAGGTCAGATAAACAAGTGTTAAGGGGACATAAATACTAGAGAGTCACATCACGTGGACCTCCAAAATCCATGTCAATTGTCAGGCCTCATGAGGTTGGGTGGATAACTAGAAAACTGAAGCAGATATACTGTACCAGCCATAAGTAAAGGGCAGAGTTACTGAGGCAACTTCAGGTACTTTCGCACTGCTAATGGTGAACTTGGCCTGAAGAGTTGCAAGACCCTTTGGTAAGAAAAAAGGTATACCAGAAAAAAAAGTATAAGAAAGATCCTTTAAATAAACTGCTGGATGGACTAAAATACACAACTGAAGTAGAAAGCTCAGAAAATAAATCACTCTAAGACACAGATTTTACCTTCTCTGATAGCGGTGATATTATTTAGTCAACATTTTGTCTTTTTAATAACCTCCTGGAATGGGTTCATATTCTTCCCATGTTGTTTCTGCTGCTTGTAGAGTCTCTAGCATGGTTTTAAATAATAATTGCTTTTTCATGGGAATAATCACTGTACCAGACACTATATTAGGGACTTTAATCATTTTTAATTCTCACAACAATCTTGCAAAGTAGGTATTACTGCCATTTTACAAAAGGAAATAGATGTTCAAGGAAGTTAAGTGTCTTAATCAGGTTCAAACCACTGAATCTTGGATTTTCTTGTTCCTATATTCAGCTGCCCACTTTTCTCATTACACCACAGCTTGTTCTAAGACTTAGCACTTTTGAGTCATATCTTCTTGATCACTTCAGTAAAAATGTCACCTTTCTAGACAAGGCCATTCTTCACCTGAGCCTCTGTCTCTCACAGTAGCTCCTTAGGTATATAATTTTCCACCAGAGGCAAGCACAAACCAAGAGAAGTGAAACAACCACTACTTTTGTGAGTCATCCAGTGACTCTTCTCTCTGTGGGTTTTCCTGCCTTTCATCCACTTCCTGTGTCTAAAGGGCTACCCTATCTACTCAGTTTTCCACCTCCAAAATCACTGTCATGTGTATATTGAGTAATGCAGTTTTAATATGGTAACATGGTGCAGAAAGTGGCACACATTTATTGCATTTTAGGACTGTTTAAGCTTCTATGGATCATATTTTAAATTTTAATTTGGTGAAACAGAGACACACAAATAACTTGTAGCACAGGAAGACCACAGAATCGAAGGCTCCACTGGTCGTCCCCCTCACAAGGACACAAAATTAACAACTATCTATACAAAAATGCCGCCTTCATAAGAAACAAAAATCAGGTGAGCACTCACAGTGCACAGTTTTAAATTCATGTCACTGAAAGAGGCACCGAAGAGGTGGGAAAACAGTTTTGAATTACACCACCTCTACCCCTTCATGAGCAGTGGCAGAGTGGCACATATATAATGCATATTTATATATATTTTATATATATCACATGTATAAACATTACATATATATATATTACTCTTTTTAACTTTTATTTTAAGTTCAGGGGTACATGTGCAGGTTTGTTTCATAGGTAAACTTGTATCATGGGAGACTGTTGTATAGATTATTTCATCACCAAAGTATTAAGCCTAGTATTCATTAGTTGTTGTTGTTGTTGTTGTTTTTTGGTATTGTCCCTCCTGTCACCCTCCACCCTACAAAAGGCCCCAGTATGTATCATTCCCCTCTATGTGTTCATGTGTTTTCATCATTTAGCTCCCAATTGTAAGTGAGAACATATGGTATTTGGTTTTCTGTTCCTATGTTAGTTTGCTAAGGATAATGGCATCCAGCGCCATCCACACCCCTGCAAAGAACAGGGTCTCATATTTTTTTAAGGCTGCATAGTATTCCATGGTATACATGTACTACATTTTCTTTATCTGGTCTATCATTCATGGGCATTCCATGTCTTTGCTATTGTGAATAGTGCTGCAATGAACATATGCATGCATGTGTCCTTATAATAGAATGATTTATATTTCTTTGGGTACATACCCAGTAATGGAATCACTGGGTTGAATGGTATTTCTGTCTTTGAGGAATCACCACCCTGTCTTCCATAATCGCTGAACTAATTTACACTCCCACCCACAGTGTATAAGCATTTCTTTTACTCCACAACCTTGGCAACATCTGTTATTTTTTGACTTTTTAATGATAGTCATCCTGACTGGTGTGGGATGGTATCTCATTGCAGTTTTGCTTTCCATGTTTCTAACGATCAGCGATGTTGAGCATTTTATTATCTGATCGTTGGCCACATGTATGTCTTCTTTTAAAAAGTGTCTGTTCATGTCTTTTGCCCACCTTTTTAATGTGGTTGTTTGGTGTTGTTTTTTTGTGTGTAAATTTGTTTAAGTTCCTTATACATGCTGGATATTTGACCTTTGTTGGATGTATAGTTTGCAAAAATTTTCTCCCATTCTGTAGGTGGTCTGTTTATTCTGTTGATAGTTTCTCTTGTTGTGCAGAAGCTCTCTAGTCTAACTAGATCCCATTTGTCAATTTTTGCTTTATTGCAATTGCTTTTGTTGTCTTCTTCATAAAATCTTTGCCCATGCCTATGTCCTAAATGGTATTGCCTAGGTTGTCTACCACTTTTTGCATATTTTGGGTTTTACATTTAAGTGTTTAATCCCTCTTGAGTTAACTTTTGTATATGGTGTAAGAAGGGGTCTGGTTTCAATCTTCTTCATATGGCTAACCAGTTATCCCAACACCAGTTATTAAATAAGGAGTTCTTTCCCCATTGCTTGTTTTTCTCAGGTTTGTCAAGCATCAGATAGTTGTAGGTGTGCAGTCCTATTTCTGGGTTCTCTGTTCTGTTCCATTGGTCTATGTGCCTGTTTTTGTACCAGTACCATCATGTTTTGGTTACCGTAGCCCTTTTGTATAGTTTGAAGTTAGGTAGCATGATGCCTCCAACTTGGTTCTTTTTACTTAGGATTGCCTCGACCTCCTTGGCTCCGGTGATCCTCTGACTTCAGCTTCCAGAGTAGCAGAGACTATAGGTGTCTGCCATGCCTGGCTATTTTTTGTATTTTTGGTAGAGAAGAGGATTGACCATGCTGCCCAGGGTGGTCTTGAACTCCTGGGCTCAAGGAATCCATCCACCTTAGCCTACCAAAGTGCTGGGACAACAGGCGTGAGCCACCACACTTGGCTTTAAAAACTGGAAAATTTTTAAGGGGTAACAGATGAGCTACCAAGACATACTGAGCATCAATCTTGGTATGTATAAATTTAATTCTATAGTATTTCAGAGAAACTCTGTGTATGTCAAAGGAAAATAAAATTGCAAATAGTTTCATTTAACATAATTTTTTTTTTTTTTTGAGACAGTCTCACTCTGTCGCCCAGGCTGGAGTGCAGTGGCACGATCTCGGCTCACTGCAAGTTCCACCTCCTGGGTTCATGCCATTCTCCTGCCTCAGCCTCCTGAGTAGCTGGAACTACAGGTGCCCACCACCATGCCTGGCTAATTTTTTGTATTTTTAGTAGAGACGGGGTTTCACTGTGTTAGCGAGGATGGTCTTAATCTCCTGACCTCATGATCCACCCACCTCAGCCTCCCAAATAACATAATTTTTAAAATTTAAAAATTATATTTACATTTATTTAAAAATAAGATGATATCTTATAAAGAATCTATGTAGTCAAAATATTTATCACACGGATGCAGAATGCATACAATATGTCAAAAAGTACTGACAAATAACCAGTAAATGGAATAACAGCCTGCAATTTCATCACTTTATTCTAGTTTCTCTAAAGCCTCAATGAACATGCAATTCTGTCAGCTGATGCTACTTTTTAATAAAAAACTGAGGAGGCAGTGGCCTCATCATGAATTATAAGCCCCACATAATGTATCATTACCATTTTCAAGTCAAAAAATGTTATTAAGAGCTTTTATAATTTTTACAGAGAAAGCCTGAGCAAAAATAAAATAATTTGAAGGTGGATGCAAAGAGCAAGTCCATCTTCAAATCTGTATTAGGCTTTGGAAGGCAGCAGCAGAAATTTCTGGAATAAAACCAAAACTTCCACATTTGGCTCTGGAAGCAGCATATCCTCATGAGCATGTGGAGCTCACCTGCCCAGCTTTATTTTCCTTGCTGTGTTATTTTCTCTTTATGTTGGAAACTCTTGCTCCCATTTCACACAATGGCTTTGTGTGTGGTGAGGTGGACAGCTGACAGAAAATGCATGGAGGCATGATGGGTAACTGTACACTGTTAATTTGGAGATAGGCTGCATCTCCATAAAATTATTAGTTCATTACATTTCAGACAACCTATACTGTGGGAAAACTCAAAAAGCGGTAACTTTTCTCATTCGCAAGGGAATTAAGGTATTTTAGCCCCCTAAAAAGAAACCAGCCCCCTTTCTCCAGGGCAGGACCATAGCTTAATATATAGGAAAGAGCTAGGACCTACATGGGATAAAGCAGGTAAATCTAAGAAATGTTCTGCAGGTAAGATTTCTTCCTTGTTGCATGCACACACACAAACACATACACACACACACACACGCACGCACATATGCACGCATGGACACACACAGCCTAGCAGGCAGAACAAAATCGGTGTAGTAGCAGATAAAAAGAACCAAAACAGTAGCAGTGGCAAGACAATGCGGAGAAGAACATGCCTAGTCAGCACCCCAGTGAGCTAGAAAAGGAGAGGGCTTAATATTTTTTTAAAGATTATTAAAGTAATTACCTTTTCAAATAGATTTTTCAATTATTGATCCATTCTGAAGGCCACGAATATCATGCATAACAAAACATTGAAACGCATTTGTCTGTATATAATACTAGAGACTGGAAATCTTCATGTACCTTCTTTATTACTGAAACATAAAATCAATCCTTTTCTTTTTGTTGCTTTTGGTTGCAATTACAGTGATTCCGTAGTCAAAATCATTTTGGTATCAAATGACACGTCAACTCCAACTACAGGCAGCCAGTAAATGGAGTTCTATTAGTTTATGAAATCAGGTAGGAGGGACAGGATTTTGCTAGAATTGATAAATGAGCATCGAGGAAGCTTTTGCATTTTTTTTTTTCCTTGAGTCTTCCTTCAGTTGTAGGCATAAAGGAAAATAAAACGGCCAGGGTAACTTGATATTCTGGTTAATAACGCAGTTGACAGGACATTGCTGATCAAAGTTCATTACTTTCACTTTGAGCCTTCCATATTTACCACTAAGTATGCCCTGCTCCCTCACCACAATTACAATGAAATGGAATCATAAGAAATAAAGCATATGTAAAATATTTCTTTCGGGATTTTATTTGGGATTTGTGGTAGCAGTTGTAAACTAGCGCAGCTATCATCACAGGCTTTGTGAATTTATTGTAATATTTCTCTGGAATTTCAGTTGTGTCTGGCCAATTTTTTCCATTTCAATTTAATATAATGGTATGTTTCTGAGTAGGCGTAGATATTTTAAATCACAGATCTCAATCCCTCCTACACACAAACATAGCTTTGAAAATACTTATGCAATTTTGAGTTATTACATCAATTAACTGGAAACAGGCTGAGGTTGAAGTGAATAGGGAGCATCATAACATTCCACAATTTATTTCTAGGAAACAAGAAATAAAGATGCTTTTTATCAAAACAGAGATTTCAGAGGAAAGAGATGAAAGAAATATAAATTATTAGCGTATTTTAAACCTGTGATTAAAAATGCTACCAAATTTTAGGAAAGGCTTAGTGCCCAAGGAGCAGAGAGGGTCCATCCAGGCCCCATCTGGGAGAAAAACAGGGTCTTCTTATTGCAGAACATCTTGTGTTGGGCTACATGAGGAAAGAGAGTGTCAATGTGTGAGACAGAAAGGTAGGGAGAGGAAGGCAAGTCATAAGTTGATGAAACCTGGATGGTAGCCCATTGCTTATTTCCAGAGGAGATAAAATGTTGTGTACACTACTGCCACCAGCCTCAAGGCATGGGCTGTGCGTCACGTGGCCAGGAATATCTTTTGTGCCCAGGTAGATACTAATGTCTTATAGTTTAATAAAAGTGTCTTTTTTTCCTTTTAAATTTATATTTATTAGCCATTTTGGAACCTTTCGAGGATACATAAAAGAATTACAAACACCCAGGTACCCTCCCAGATTGAATGATGTGAAGGAACCCCTTAGTCATTTACCTAGATCATTGATGGGGTACAATAGCAGAGATCTAGAGATTGCTAGTTGATCACCAATATCCCTTATTTTTGTAATTCTTCTTTCCCTCTTCTGAAGTAAAAGAACCCCTGATTTAGCTCCCCAGAAATAAAGGCTCCATGCCTCATCCTCCTTTCAGACAATGTGTGACAGTGTGATAAAGTTATGGACAATGGGATGTGAGTGGAAGGGTCACCTCCGCCTTCTTTTCCCTTTGCTTCACACTGGAATAAAGACTTAGTGAAGTGGTGGGCCACGTTGGACCAGGTTGTCTGATTTAATACATTGAAAACAGGAAGATAATAAGAGAGAAGGAATCTGAGTCTCTGACCCTGTGTATCACTCACAGCAGCCATTAATTTCTCACATCAAGCCTGTTATGTGAGAGAAAAAAAAAAACTTTAATCTTGTTTAAGCCACTCTTAACTTTGGGTCTCTATTCTAGCAACCAAATCTAGATCCTAACTAATGTAAATATTCATTACATGCTTACTATACACCAGACACTCTTCTAGGCCTTAAAGTAATAAATAAATAAACAATAATCCTTACTCTCATGGAGCTTAAATGTTAGCAGAGGAGACACATAGTGGCAATAGAAGTTGAATATAGAGAATGTTAGACGATGGTGCAAAAGGCTATGAAGAAAAATATAGCAGGGAGAAGAAGGGTGGTGTGGGAGTTGCCATTTTAGATGAGGTAGCTTGAGAAGGTCTCACTGACATTTAAGTAAATATGTAAAGGAAGTGAATAAATGAACCATGTAGACATCTAAAGGAAGAACATTCCAAAATAAGAGAACAGTAAATGCAAGCAAGAGCCACGAGGCAGTAACATGCCTATTGTCTGTGAGTAACAACAAAAGAGAATAATACGGCAAGATTCCATGAAACTAGCTAGGAAAGTCGTAAGACATGAGGTCGCAGAGCAAAGTGGCACACGGAATAGAGCTCTGTGGCTCATTATAAGAAGGTCAACATCAAATCAATGGGTGCAGTATAAAGTGGTCATATTCCAGATACATTATAAAATTACAGTCAGTGGCATTTGTTAACAGGTTTGATGTGGGGTGTGAGGGAGAAAAAACAAGGGCGGCTCCAAGTTTTTTTGGCCAGAGCAAGGAAAGGAATGCAGTGTAATTTTCTGAAATAAGGAAACCCATGAAAGGAGCAGATTTAGCTGGGAAAATCAGGTCTTTGGTTTCGGACAGATTAATTTTGCAACGTCTAACAGAAATCGAGTTGTAGATGCTAAACGAGCTCCATGAAAGGAGCAGATTTAGCTGGGAAAATCAGGAGTTCTGCACAGGGGTCTAAGCAGAAGATATAGCTCTGGGGGGCATCAGAATATACATGGCACGTAAAGCCATGAACCTGGGTGAGGCAATATAAGAACTGTAAATAGAAAAGTAAAAATAGTCTATAGCTGTACCACTCTGAATGTGCCTTATCTCAGCTGATCTTGGAAGCTAAGCAGGGTCAGGCCTGGTTAGTACTTGGATAGGAGAAAAGTGAAAACATTCAAGTCCTGGACACTTCAATGTTTTCAAGCTGGGGAGATGAGGAGGATCCAGCAAGGGAGATGGAAAAAGAGCAATCAGAAAAGGAGGAGGAAACCTGGGAGAGAACAGTGTTCCAGAAGTCAGGTGATGATAGTATTTCAGAAAGTAGAGAGTAATCAACTGTGTTCACTGCTATTAAAAAAGCAAGTAACAAGAGGAATAAAATGTGCTATAGGATGGAGAAATGTGGATGGAATTGGGTAACTCTTACATGGCTGTCTTAGTGAATCTATCATTTTATTATTTTCATCACATAAGGATCATATTATTTCAGAGTACGAAGGCTGCAAAAGTCATCCATCCAAACATCTAACAGAGATTACAGAATCCATGAAAGCTGTTTGTTCAGCATGTCCAGTGGCAGTTTGCTTTCAACTATGTGAGACAATCATTCCATTTTGGGGGAAGTCATAGTTGTCCTTTGCGTTGAATATGTGTGCATTTTAATTTCTGTTATTCAAAGTTCTGCCTTTGTGGTCACATAATATAAATTACTGCTGCCAGGTATACAGAAGGCATTTCTGTTTTTTTGAAAAATCTCACATTCTTTAACTTGCATCAGATATAAATCTTCTCAGGGTGGCACCTGAAAGTATGATAATAGCCCCAAAGCAGCCACTGTCCAGATTCAGGGGGATCCTGCTTGGGTCTGTCTTATCTCAACACTCCATTCCTCAATGGCAAACAGTAAAACAAGCTCCTCTCAAGGGCACCTGATCTCTGATCATTGCTCCCCACTCCCACCTCCAAATATGGTTCCTCTCCTCCAGGCCCACAGTTCTGTGACTGGCTGTCACTCAACCTCATCTGTTAGCATCTGCCTACCTCATGTCTATTCTGTTACCAAGCCATTGCAAGTTCCTTCTCCAAACTAATTAGGGGCCAGATGTTCACAACTTTGTGATTGGTTTACCTGGTCTGCAGTCCTTACTCCAAGTGCACAACTGAGACAATCCAGGTACTTCCCAGATACTCCTACCAGTGACCACTGAATCCAATGCCACCCCAAATATTACTCCATATCCTAACCCCAACCCACCCTAACACAGAGTCAAGACACAGAGAAAGTGGCCATCCCACTGTAAAACAGTATTGAGACAAGCTCACTCTAGTGGGCATGAGGATGACTTCATCCCAATTGTTACATCTACTTGATACCCATGGATGAGAGCATGTTCCAGAAAAAAAACAGGTTCAAAGGAAAGGTAGAGGCAACACGGGTTGCTAAAAGTCACTAGTTGTCTGATTTCCCACACATTCAGAAAACTTCTCCAGAAGACTTACCAATGTCAGCCCAGTGCTATTCAGCCTTGAATGGGAGCCAATTCACTTTGAAGAATAGGACCTGTTGAAGAGTAGGCCAACAGATGATCCATTGATAATCTCTGCTCCAACATAATTAGAATTCCATGAGACACTTTTGTTGTATGCTTAGCTACTCCCAGGACAGAGAAGAGCCATGTAATCTGAAGTGGCTCTATGCTGAGTAAAGCAATGCCCATATAGAACCAAATCTTTGCTCCTATCTCACTCTCTTTCTCCATTGTTAGCTACTCAAACAAATAAAAATAGAACAAAAAAAACCCTCTTTCAACGAAACACTCAATTACATGTATGCCCTGTTCTGCCTCCCTGGGTTGATAAATGCTTTTCAATGGATATTATTACTTCCCCAAACCCATCTCTTACAATAATTAAACTTACATACATGAGCAGTCAGCGTTTATTTGTGTCATTTCACCAGGCCCTATTCGTAGAACAGTCATTCTCTCTGCTTCCGCTCCACTAGCTGAAACTCTCAGCCTTGAACTAACCATAGACTAAAGATTGACTACCTTGCTTTTGTTTTACCCAAGGAGTAGCCCCCAGAATAGCAGCCTTTCATAAAGAGCATAAACCTCAGAGCAGAACCTACACACACTATTGACAGTCCAGCTTTCCCAAAGCACTGGACATTCCCTTCTTCCTCACATTCCTACATATGTAGGATTCCTACATATCCTAATACCAAATGTATCTAAATGTATTTCCAGAATGCTTTAGGTAGGCAGTTTCTGTACCATCAGATTTGTCTTCAAATTTGTTAAAGTAGTAATTATATTTCATGATACTTATAGTCATATAGTTAGTTACGATTTGTTATGGTTGGTTACAAATACTACCTTTTATGGTTACCAGCTATAGTTATGATCAATTATGGCTAGTATTATAAGTTCTAACCAGTTGTGGTTGCTGGTTGTAGCTACAACAAACTAGTTGCAGTTTCTGGTTTACAACCGCTAACTAGTCATTGTTACTAGGCATAGTTACTAATTGTGGTTACTGTGCTGTGGCTAAAAACTAGTGGTAGCTACTGGATTGTGGCTAACTAGTTATAGTTAACCAACTGGTTACTGATTAGTAGCTGATGCCAATTTGTGACTGCTAATTAGTTCTGGTTACCATGTTGGGCTACTAACTAATTGAAGTTTTCCCGTTTGTGATCATTAAGTAGTTGAGGTGGCTGGCTTGAAAATAGCTTGTACTTACCAGTTCATGACTGCTAACTAGTCATGGCTATAATATGTTGCTACTAAAATGTTGTAGTTACTCACTTCTGACTGTTGACTAGTGCTGGTTACCTTGTTGGGGGGATAACAAGTTGTGGTTGTGAGTTTGTGACTACAAACTAGTTACGATTCTGCTTTGTGGGTGCTAAGTACTCGTGGTTTCTACTTTGTAGTTGCTGTTTTGTGGTTTCTATGTAGTTGTGGTTACTATGTGTACTTGTTAACAAGTTGTGGTTACTGACTGTGGTTAATAACTAGTTGTGGTTTCCAGTTATGGCTAATTGGAGTTGTGGTTAGTTATACTTAGGTCTGGTGTACTTGTGGTTGGTTCTAGTTATAGTTAAAGTTGATTATGGGTATAGTAATACAGAGTTATAGGATTAGTTGGTTATAGGTAGTTGTATTTATAATTATAGTTTTTGGCTATAGCTATAGTTGTATATAGTTACGATGAGAATTGCTATAAATTGTTAGTATTATAAAGTGTTAGGATGTAAGAGTTGCAGTTATTTAATATGGAATGTAATCTATTCAATTACATAACCAGATCTTCCAAAACTTTTATGATCCGTGGCCACTGAACAATATACTGTTAATATTTAGTTCCACTACATCCATTCGGAAGTAGTTCTAAAATATTGGAGTAAGTAATACTTGTGAAATCGGTCACAATTAACATGACTAAAAAATATCAAAGCTTAAGATGGCATAATTTTGATATACACACATGCATGTGTATACATATGTGTGTATGTATTCACTCTAGGCTATAAAAAATATATAGCCCCGGATTATATTGTGATAGGCCTTCATTCATTCAGCAAATATTTTTGAAGTATCTGCTTTGAACAAAGCACTATTCCAGAAGTGTGAAGCATATCAGTGAACAAAAGACAGATTATTTTCCTAACTTTCTAGTGGCATGAGGCAGACAAGAGACCATAGGCACAAAGAATGAGTTAATTATATAATAGGTTAGGAGGTGATAAGTTCTGTGGAATAAAGAGAAAATACAGTAGGATAGAGCAAAATGGATGTGCCTTGGGGTGAGGGAAGCCTGCAATTTTAGAAAAGGTGGCCAGCATAGGCCTCAATGAAAAGGTGGCCTGAAAGTTGTAAGAGGGTCAGTGCTGTGGATGTATAGAGAGGAATCATCCCAGGATGAAGCAGCAGCCAGTGCAAAGGCCCTAATTAGGGAATGAACCCAGCATGATCCAGGGGGAAGCAAGGAGTCCAGTGTGGTTGAAGCAGAGTGGAGTGAAGCCTCACTTCTCCATGCATCCACCACGTACTGCGCCCCAATACACTGCTGCCCTCCTCCTATCCTCCCCACCATTACCTTGCCATGCTATCACCTGGCACACTGTCACTTTTCTCTCATGGGACTTGGACAGCTAACTCCCCCTCTAGGGATACTTTCTGCCTCAGATTGCCGAGACTCACCTGCCTCTCCTTTTATACTTAAGTGCCCCACTGTGGCTCATTCAAGTCCTGCATTCCAGTGCCAGGCGAGGTTATTCTCCCATGCAGAGGCCATCCAGCGCTACTCCCTGGTCACCTGCTGGCTGTGGCACGGGCAGCAGTGCCTCAGCCTGACCTCAGGAAGGAAGCTTGGCAGGTGCTTGTGGTTCCTGGAGGTTCAGGAGAGGGAAGGAACACAGACGTGGGAACTCCAGAACGCAGTCCTTAGCTGAGGAAACAAAGACTGACAAGAGCAACAGCTAGATCCCTGTCGACAGGCACCCACCAGCTTTGCATCAGACTCTTTAGCTCATTTGATCCACCTGAGAGATAAGGATCAACTCGAAGGGCATTCCCAAGCTCACACAGTTTGTGAGATTTGGAGCTCGGATTTGCATGAGGCTCCTGGGTCCATGCTCATAACTGCTATCCTGTGGTCACTCCAGTCCCGTGTCACCTGTAGGTAAAAGCAGACAATGGGACTAAACATTCTTTAGTGTCCCATCTGCCTCTAAAGGGTTGTGAAGCTGGTCAGAAGAAAAAGTCTACAGGATCAGCTGCTCTGCCACTCTTTTTTAACTTGCTTTTTAACATCTCAGATTACTTGCAGGTGATGTGCTTGTATTACGCAGAAAAGCAGACCTTTCCTGGAGGTTTTAGGCTTTTGCCACCTGAAATCTGAACAGACATTAGGTATATTCTTCCATCTAAGAATCTTGGGACATGGCATTGGACCTGACATACTTGTGACTCCCCATTTGAATTAATTTGGTTTCCAGTGCTTTTCATATCTAGACACTGGCTCTGAAACTACAGGCCACAGGAGTAAGGAAGACAAATAACAGAGTCTGGATTGTTAGGTATTTAAACTAATTACTGGGAAAAAAAACCCTCACTGTACTTTGCCTCCTTGTACTGGGTCAAGGATAGAATAGTATGTAAGAAGAGCACATTTGTATGGCAAGCGTGTATCACACATTTTTCTTAGAGTTCCTTGCTTTGGGGGAAAAGTAAATATTCAATTTCAACCTTGGTTTTTGAAAATATGTGTAATTGAAATTATTTCTGTAACAAGGAAGAAGATCTTTGGTCTAGTATATGAAGTATGACTGTATAATAATGAGAATAGAGTTTTAATGATTCAATTCAGCAAATATTTATCAAGTACCTACTATATGAAAGACATTGAGCCAGTCAGAAATGGCTGCAGCTTGAGTTTCTGACTTAAAGGGATTTGGAGAGCCCTAGGACATGGAACAAAAAGACATATAACTGGGGGATCAAAATTTATCCAATGCTGTCCACAGTAGGAAAATGAAAATGATACTCTGATAATACTGGGGACTCACCTCAAGGGAAGAGAAAGTTAGTCTCCACTTTGGAATAAAGGTTCATGGTGGACATAAGCGGTTAGATCAGCAAGATGGTATTCCAAGATAACTTACTTACATTTGTTCACAGAAGGGCTCAGAAAGTTGAAAGAATGAGGGAATCTTTCTGCGACTGTAAGATCTACAGTTACTTAATGTCTCAAGGTTGACTGAAATGGCTATAATTCCTTGGCAGAAAGTCATCTTCCTCTTCAGGAATATAGAACACAGCTGTAGGAATTGCATGAAAGGATGCTGATTTTGAAGGATCTGAAAATTGCGATGGCTGCCTAGGAGCAGTGTAAACCACCCAGGCCCACAAAGAAGGAAGCACAGTCGCAATACTGCATGGATGCCTAGAGCCAAGTATCAGTGTGATTGTATTCAAGACTGGTGCAGCCTTCAAACATTCAGATTACCATCATCATAAATCAGCAAAGACAGTGCAACAAGATGAAATCCCACAAGTATTTTGAGCAATGATGACACCATCATTTATCGTCCAAAGTCAAAAGCCTCATGCAAATACAATATTCTACTTAACACCATCATTTTGTAATAATAACTAACTCATGGCTTAATAGTGCTTTATATTAAACAAAACATTCTCTCATCTTTAATCTCATGTAATCTGCATAACAATTCCATGATACAATGCAGGCGGGACAGAAAACATCTCTGAGTCGTAGATTAAAGAACTGACACTCAAAGACGTCAATTGATTTGCACAAATACATAGGACTAATAAGTAGAGGAGCCAAAATTCAGTTCTGTTCAACAAACACAGCACGTCCTACATGCTTACTACGTAGTCGGCACAGTATAAAATTTAGGGAACTAGAAAGAAGAATAAAATAAGACAGAATCTTGAGGACCTCATCCACTAGTAGAGAAGCAGACATGCAAACTGCTAATTCCAATGCAATGACCTAAGTGCTTCGCTATATGAAGACCCAGTAGAAGCACAAAGAAGGGCCAACCAATATAGAGGGTCAGGGGGCATCAGGGAATGCTTCCTAGAAGAGATGATATCTCAGCTGAGTCTTAGAGACTGAGCAGAGGCTAGCCAAGTGAAAATGGATTGCTTACAGTACCACAGGATAGGGACAGCTAGTAGGGTAAAGCAGGATCCACATCTGAGGAATTTCAAACAATTAAGAATTGCTACACTAATGCTAATTTGAGGAGTGGATTCCTATACATAGTAGAAGATGGGGAGAAATTGAGACCAAGTGGCTGGGAAGAAGTCAAACCAAATGTTCAGGAATGATCCTTGGCATATACACTGTATATAGTTGATCTGTCCAAGTAATTCCAATATGCACCCAGGGTGAGGATTCCTGATATAGACTATCTGTAGACCATGATTTTTATGTTTTAGTGTGCAAAGAAATTACCTGAGTAGCCTGTTAAAAATGGAAATTTCATAAGTACTTCTCATAGATAGCTTCATCAGGTCTGAAGTACTATTTTGGTGTGTACATTTCTAAGAGATAGCAGATAACTCTGATGTAGGCAGTAGCCAGAGTATGCCACAGATTACCCTCATCCACCAGCCTCCCGACTTCATATCCAGCTTCAATATAGAATAATTTCCAAATCTGTATTTCCAATCATATCACCTTTCTGGAGGTCTAGACTTATGTACTTAACTTCCTATTAGGGAGCTTCCCTTGGATGTCCCACAAGTACCTCAATTTCAGTTTGTTCAACAGTGAGCCTATTATCTCTCCTCCTCCAATGTACTGCTTATCAATGTCCCCAATTATAGTGCTGAAAGCTCTCCAATGGCTACCCGTTGCACTCAAGTTAAAATCTAAAACCTAAGGTGGCCTACCAGTTCCTGAATGAGCTGGCTTCTTGGCACGTGTCCACTTTCACCTATGCCATGGCCTCCCTTTCATGTCTTATACTCTGAGAATTGTGAACTTCTTTCAATTATATCAAAACACCCTGTTCTCTCATAAGCTGGCCTTTATCATGCTTTTGCTTCTGCCATCATGCTTTACTGCTTAGTTCCTGTCTATTCCTTAATTGCAGTAAATGTCATTTCTTCCAGGAGGTCTTCCTGCCCAATACTATATATTCCTCTGTATAAGGGTCATAACGATTGTCATTTGCATTTTTTTAAGACAGTGTCTTGCTCTGTCACCCAGGCTGAAGTACAGTGGTGCAATCTCAGCTCACTGCAACTTCCATCTCCCAGGTTCAAGCGATTCTCCTGCATCAGCCTCCTGGGTAGCTGGGACTACAGGCATGTGCTGCCACACTTGGCTAAGTTTTTTTTTTTTTTTTGAGATAAGAGTCTTGCTCTGTCGCCCAGGCTGGAGTGCAGTGGTGCGATCTCTGCTCACTGCAACCTCCGGTTCCCTGGTTCAAGCGATTCTCCTGCCTCAGCCTCCCGACTAGCTGGGATTACAGGTGTGCACCACCATACCCAGCTAATTTTTGTATTTTTAGTAGAGATAGGGTTTCACCATGTTGGCCAGGATGGTCTTGATCTCCTGACTTCATGATCCACCCGCCTCGGCCTCCCAAAGTGCTGGGATTACAGGCATGAGCCACCACGCCCGACCAACTTTTGTATTTTTAGTAGAAACGGGGTTTCACCATGTTGGCCACGCTGGTTGCAAACTATGTTATTTGCCTTTTCACTGTACTGTAGTTCAGCTAAACTGTAAACTCCGTTAGGGAGGAGTCTATGTTTGTCTGTTTCAATACAGCATCCCCAGTAACTAACACAATGTGTGGCCTATAGAAAGCAATTGATAGGTATTTTGAGCAGAAGAGACCAAAGTTTCCAAATAGTTATATTCAGGACAAGAATTTGTGCTAAGGAAAAATACAAAATTCAAACGGAGATTGAGGTGCACAGATGTTAATCACAGCAGTGTATAACATAGCTAAAAATTGGAAAATATCTTTAAATGTTCATCAATAGGAATAGGGATGGATAAACTATGATGTGTACCTATGTGAAGTAATGTCATGCATGCATTGATAAGATGGCTGACTGTAATATTCTGTAATTAAAATAACAATTTCACATCTAGCAAAATTACTTATGAAATGAAATAGTCTTGGAAATGTTATTGTTTTAGAAACTATACGAGGAGAATGGGAGGAAGCCCTTTTCACCTAGAATTCTGTATCAGTCAAGGTTTAATCAGGAAAATAGAAGCCGCTGGATATACTCTTAGTGTGAAGGTTGTTTTTTTGTTTGTTTATTTCTATCAGACTTAGGAGAATTAATCAAAAGTGCTGGAGAAGAGGCCAAGGAAGTCACTACAGACAGTCTAGCCAGTAACAACCGACCAAAGCAGGTTGTTCTTAAGTGTTTTCCTGGAAATCCCTCAGGATGCAAGTGATTCTGAAGAAATTCTCCCATTAAGTGGTTTCAAACCCCTTGTCTTCCCATGTCTGCCTGTAACGGCCTCCTGAAAATAATGTCCTCTATATATCTTCTTCATTCCAAATCATGCACAAGTGACCTTGCTCTTGGTGGACTTTAATCTGTAAATATGTGGTGAAGAAAATTCTGGATAAAAGGGAGTAGTTGCTGGCTTTTCATTTGAAATGCAAATGAAGTAGCAGCATAGCTGAATAACAACAAGGGACTCAGCTGAAATCCCAATAAGATACAGCCCTAATGTCAGCATCTAAACCTCAGATACACAAAGATTTACCATTGTGTGGCACTTGTCTACAGTATTCACTACAGTAACATGCTGTACAGGTTTGTGGCCTAGAAGCAGTAAGTTATAATATACAGCCTACATGTGTAGTAAGCTATACCATCTAGTCTACGTAAGTATATTCTGATGTTCGCACAACAAAATCATTAACAATGCTGTAGTGATGCATGACTGAACATTTTGTGTTTAGTTCCTCCAAATTCATAGTGGGTAGGTGAGTAGGATTTAAAAGGTCTCAGCACAGGTAAGCTAATGAGGTCATTTCCCCATTAGTAAATAGAAGACCATGGAACTGAGACACAAGAAGCATATGCCCATGGCTGGGGGACAGTACACTGTTGTCCAAGGACAGCTCAGGAGCAAACATCTGCTTCAATCACTTTACTAGCCCTGTGACTTGCAAGTGGTGTACTGGAACTAGCTTTATGCTGATATATTGTATTAGTCCATTTTCACACTGCTATGAAGAACTACCCCAGACTGGGTAATTTATAAAGAAAAAAGGTTTAATTGACTCACAATGCCACATGGCTGGGGAGGCCTCAGGAAATTTACAGCCATGGTGGAAGGCAAAGGGGAAGCAGACACCTCTTCACAAGGCAGCAGAGAGAAGAATGGAAGAGCAAAGGGAAAAGATCCTCTTATAAAACCATCAGATCTCATAAGAATTCACCCACTATCATGAGAACAGCATGGGGGAAACCACTGCATGATCCAATCACCTCTAACCAGGTCTCCCCCTTGACACGTGGGGATTACAATTCCAGATGAGAGTTGGATGGGGACACAAAACCAAGTCATATCATTTGTGAAAGCCTATTAAATTTTCAGAATTTTTTTTAAGCTGTTGAAGAAATATTGACGGCTTGAAAGTAATATTGGTGAGAGTATTTACACCACAGAAATCATCAAATGCTACAAATTAGCATTTTTCAAAATGATTCATTCATTCATTCATTTTGGAGAGCCTTTTTACCAGCACACCACTGGCTGAGGAACATCTTTTCTTTGCCTTTCTAAGCCCTAGATTCCTTAGCTGTAAAATGGGATTAATAATAATTAGGTCTGCTACTTCCAAGACCCTGGAACAAGAAAGAAAATGGAGATCATTATGTATAAATATTTTTAAATTCTTTTTTTTTTTTTTTTGCAATACACAGTCTTGCTCTGTCACCCAGGCTGGAGTGCAATGGCGCAATCTTGCCTCACTGCAACCTCCGCCTCCTGGGTTCAAGTGATTCTCCTGCCTCAGCCTCCTGAGTAGGTGGGATTACAGGCGTGTGCTACCAAACCCAGCTAATTCTTGTATTTTTAGTAGAGGTGGGATTTCACCATGTTGGTCAAGCTGGTCTCAGACTCCTGACCTTGTGATCTGCCTGTCTTGGCCTCCCAAAGTGGTGGGATTACAGGCGTTAGCCACCGCGCCCGGCAATATTTTAAAATTCTAAATCAACCTATTAAACAGTTAAATTAAATATGTTGTATTGTATTCTCTAATCTTGACAACTATAGATCCATAATAACTATATCAAAAAATATAAAGCTATGGTTTTTATATCACTTAAAGTTGTTAAAATGTCAAAAGGAACTAAAAATATAACACAGATCTGGATTTACTCTATTGACTGGCAATGTTTGGGTGGGGACCAAAACAAAGTTGTACTTTATTAACAAACTATTATGTGTTTATTCAAAGGGATTTGTTTTTCTCACCTTTATTTCATCAAAATTCTTCATTATGTTGTTACAGTCAAGATTTTTGTATAGCTTGTATTCACTGAAAATAATGATATAAAGGTTTAGGAAACTAAATTGTAAAGTGTGCAAAATTTTAGTACATTTTAATAACAATGTAAATTGTATTTTAAAAATAAAAATTTGTTACCTTGTATACAAAAGTTATTTTCTCTTAAATTTTCAAACATCATTAAATTAAAACATATGAATTATAATTAATAAATATGAAATCTAAAATCAATGTTAGGGAAATAAAACATATCTTTAGAGGAAATTTTTAGAAATATTATTAATTTTTTAATTTTTTTTTTGAGATAGAGTCTCACACTGTCACCCAGGTTGGCATGCAATGGTGTGATCTTGGCTCACTGCAACCTCCACCTCCAGGGTTCAAGCAATTCTTCTGCCTCAGCCTCCCGAGTAGCTGGAATTATAGATACCTGCCACCATGCCCAGCTAATTTTTTGTATTTTTAGTAGAGATGAGGTTTCACCATGTTGGCCAGGCTGATCTCAAACTCCTGACCTCAGGTCATCTGCCCGCCTCAGCCTCCCAAAGTGCTAACAGGCACGAACCATCATGCCTGGCCAATTTTTAAATTTAAATAGTTCTTAAGTAGTTCTATAAAAAATAAAACCATTCCAGTTTTCAATGTCTATTCTTGCTCATGTAAAGAAATGATATTACACTTTATATATATTAGCTCTAAACCTATATATATAAAGCTATGAAAATATGAGTCATTTAATATTGAAAAATGTTCTTCAGTTGCTATGTAACTGTTAAGAATACCATGCTAATTGGTGTGTATTTCTAGAAATATAAATTTAAAAAAAAAAATCAAAGTTTGGCACTTCTGGGAAGCAATAGTATGGAAAAATCCATTGCATTCATTCTATTAAAGAAAAACGGGTTAATTTGTCTCTTCTGTTACCTAAGTACTTCTCCACTCAAATGCTCCCTGTACTCTAAAGCAATGCCCCTCTCTGATGTCAGCAGTGACGCAATTGCATTTGCATACAATTTTCTTTTGGGGGACATGTAGGGCAAGAGATATGAAGCTTCAAGAGTGTTAGTTGTGAGAACAGAGGCTTAGTGTCACGGGTGACACTTTGCCAGCACTGAGCAGGGGATCTTGAATGACAGAAGTACGCATGCTTTTGAAAACAAAACTTATCCTGTGCTTTGTTATTCTATGTGCTGTGCTTTTACAAATGAAACTTATCTCTGTGTTTTGCATTCCTTTGCTTATGATCCCTTCCTCTATCTTCAAAGACAGCAATGGAGAGCTTCAGACCCTCCCCTCTCGCATCACTCTGGCTTCTTCCCCTCTCTTCTATTTGTGATTACATTAGACTCGCCTGGATAATCCAGGATAATCTCCCTATCTCAGGATGACTAAATTAATGACATCTTCCATGCTCCTTTTGGCATGTAAGGTCACTTATCCACAGGTTTCCCAGATTAAGACATGGACATTTTGGCAGGCCAAATTCTGCTCTCCACAGAACCCCCTACATTTGGACTTTTAAACTTTCAAATTTCCATAACTGTGGACCATAGTTCCCTAACCTCCCACTTCATAGAAGTATTGCCTTCCTTTACATTAATGGAAAACTTACCGTAAGCCGGATATTATTCTTGGCTTGGCCTAGAGGATATGGCAGTGAACAAAACTGATGTGGCCCCTATGATGGGACATTTATCATATACTGGAGGAGAAAGACATTGATCAAGAATTATGCAAATTAATGTGAAATTCCACTATTGTCATTAGAGTTGCACCCAGGCAGTGGTCGAGAAACTAGAGAAAGGTGTATACTTTGGAGACCACTTACTGGAAAGATAAGAGTAATGGCAGGTGCCCCACACACTTACATAAGACATTTTTCCAGAGTAATGGCAGGTACCCCACACACTTAGATCAGACGTTTTTCCATGTGATTTTCGGTCAATAAGCACTTTAATTTCATTCTTTTTTTTTTTTTTTACAATTACTTTTTTTTTTTTTTTTTGAGATGGAGTCATGCTCTGTTGCCCAGGCTGGAATGCAGTGGTGCATCTCGGCTCACTGCCCCTCGGGTTCACACCATTATCCTGCCTCAGCCTCCCGAGTAGCTGGGACTACAGGCGTCTGCAACCACGCCGGCTAATTTTTTGTATTTTCAGTAGAGATGGGGTTTCACCGTGTTAGCCAGGATGGTCTCGATCTCATGACCTTGTGATCCGCCCGCCTCAGCCTCCCAAAGTGCTGGGATTACAGGCGTGAGCCACTGTGCCCGGCCTACAATTACCTTTTAAATTTCAACCTTATAACCTTTATAAATGCTGTCAGTATTTATAGGAAATAAAAGTATATTTTAGGTTATTAGTCAGTTACAAAAGTCTTCTCCTTGAGTACCCTGGAAGGGTCATTTCCACTCATGGATACTTTTATAATGCTCTTTGATATAACCATGCAGACATAAGCCAAAAGAATCAGCTGTATCTACTTAATACAGTATCAGTATTAAGTATCTGTCTCTTATACACATCTAGATGTGTATAAGAGACAGGTATTAAGTATTGTTAAATACTTAATACATGGCAGTTTCTCCCATGTTCAATAACATAAGCTTCTAGCTGAAGGAAATGTGGGTGAGAGCAAATAGAAGATTGGGACACCATGATTTTGTGTACATGTTTGTTTTTCTATTACCATTCGTTTCTGTGCTTGTTTGTGTTATTATCATAAACCTAGAGAAGGAGGAGAGTGCCTGAACAGAGAGTATAATAGGTAATATATAATGCCTTTCAGGGCCCCAGGAGGACTGTAACTTGGCTGATTATTTTAACTACTGAGGAAATCTCTGCTTTCAAGAATAGACTTCAAGAATAAGCAGGAAAATTAAATATCTGAGGTACAAGAAAATTGTGAATTGTACAATAGAAGATGAAACACAACAATCAATCAGAATAAAACACATATTGGTTCAAAATAGTCTGGCATACATTTGATATATTTACAGAGAACTCTAAAATCATTTCGGATTCAAGCACCTTATTTCTTATTTTGTTGTTACCATTTAAAAATATTAACAGATTTATTTAGAACAAAAGTATATATTGATGTTTTTCACTATTATCTTTTTAAATGCAGAAACTCAGGAGTGAGGGAGGACTAGTCTAAAAATGCTGTATATTTTTGTGATGTAGGAATTTACAGGGAAGTTCAGCACCTATGATTCAATTTCATCTTTGACAGTTATTTAAAACCACACGGCAGATCAGTTTTGTGTTGACTTTCATTTATTTTCCCCAGTACGTACATGATTACTTAAAGCAACAAAATTCAGATCTGGAAATTGGTATTGTAAACACTTTGCTAAGCAACATCTGTCAAATTAAGATGGTTGATTTGGCCTTGGGTGTCCTTTAAAATGAGGTTTCTCCATCTGGGGTGCATTATTTCTGAAAGCCAGGTTTTCTATGAAATAATTTATGGTGTCCAGAACACCCTGGATGAATGTAACTGTTTTGTCTTTATCTAGAGACTATTTTCAAGTCCAGGGACATATTAATTATATTTTTATAGAAAACAAAAGTGTCAACATATCAAGGTGTCATCTGTAAGAATGACATGTACTACATGACTTATTACCAGTATGGACCTAAGCTCTACCCGATAGATATTCTGCAAAACAAAGTCAAATAAATTCAGGATACATAAAGGAACAAACTTCCACATAAAATGAAATATCCTTTTAGTTAAAGCAAAGCACAAAGTCCTGCAGGTTCTGAAATGAACCTCTAGTGGGTAAGGATAGTTCAAGAGGATCAAGCAATAGTAATTTGCTACAATGAGGATTTCTATTCTTCTTGAAGTCCACTTATATGATGTTTACTGCTACCAGCATGCCTGTCCTCCCACAGGTCCTTGTTGCCCTTTGAAGATGATAACCTTAGTATAGATAAAGCCAAGAACCCTCAGCAGAAGTGATACTGTCTGGGGTTTTCAAAAGAAACATTACTGAAGTTAGGCAAAATCCTCAAAGGAAATGAATAAAGGAAAATATCAAGAGTGTAAAACAGTGAAGTTTACAAAGTATAGATCTCTTATTTTAAGATAATCTAAGCCTAGAGCCTGAAACATGGCAAGCATTTAAGTCTTTAATCCGTCTTGAGTTAATTTTTGTATGTGGTATAAGCAAGGGGTCCAGTTTCAATCTTCTGCATATGGCTAGCCATTTATCCCAGCACCATTTATTGAATAGTGAATCCTTTCCCCATTGCTTGTTTTTGTCAAGTTTGTCAAAGGTCAGATTGCTATAGATGTGTGGTCTTATTTCTGAGTTCTCCATTCTGTTCCATTGGTCAATGTGTCTGTTCTTGTACAAGTACCATGCTGTTTTGGTTACTGCAGCCCTGTAGAATAGTTTAAAGTTGGTCAGCGTGATGCCTGCAGCTTTGTTCTTTTTGCTTAAGATTGTCTTGGCTATTCGGGGTCTTTTCTTGTTCCATATGATTTTGAAAATAGTTTTTTTTTTTTTTTCTAATCTGTGAAAAATGTCATTGGTAGTTTGATAGGAATAGCATTGAATCTGTAAATTCTTTTTGGTAGTATGGTCATTTTAATGATATTTATTCTTCCTGTCCATGAGCATGGAATGATTTTTCATTTGTTTATGTCATCTCTGCTTTCTTTTAACATTATTTTTAAATTCTCGCTGTAGAGACAATTTAGCTACCTGGTTAGCTGTATTCCTAAATATTTTACTATTTTAGTGGTAACTGTGAATGGGATTGCATTCCTGATTTGGCTCTCAGCTTGGCTGTAGTTGGTATATGGAATCATGGTGATTTTTGTACATCGATTTTGTATCCTGAAATTTTGCTGAAGTTCTTTTTTTTTTTTTTTTTATCAGCTGAAGGAGCTTTTGGGTCAAGACTATGGAGTTTTCTAGATATAGAATCATGTCATCTGCAAAACAGGTATAGTTTGACTTCCTCTCTTTCTATTTGGACACCCTTTATTTATTATTTTTTCCTGATTGCTCTAGCCAGGACTTCCAATACTACGTTGAATAGAACTGGTGAGAGGGCATCCTTTTCTTGTGCCAGTTGTCAAGTGAAATGCTTCCAGCTTTTGTCTATTCAGTATGATATTGGCTGTGGGATTTTCATAGATGGTTCTTATATGTTGACATATGTTCCTTCAATACCTAGATTGTTCAGAGTTTTTAACATTAAAGGATGTTGAATTTTATTGAAAGCCTTTTTTGCATCTATTGAGATGATTATGATGTCTATGTCTTTAATTCTGTTTGTGTGATGAATAATGCTTATTGATTTGCATATGTTGAACCAAACTTGCATCCCAGGGATAAAGCTTTCTTGATCGTGGTGGATTAGCATTTTAATGTGCTGCTGAATTCAGTTTGCTAGCATTTTGTTGAGTAATTTTTCATCAATGTTTATCAAGGATATTGGCCTGAAGTTTTGTTGTTGTTGTGTCTTTGCCAGGTTTTGGTATCAGGATGACGCTGGCTTCATAAAATTAGTTGGGGAGGAGACTTCCTCTTCAATTTTTTGGAATAGTTTCAGAAGAAATGGTACCAGCTCTTCTTTGTATATCTGGTAGAATTTGGCTGAGAATTCTTCCAGTCCTGGGCATATTTTGGTTGGTAGGCTATTGATATGGATTGGACCTGTGTTCCCCTCAAATCTCATGTCAAATTGTAATCCCCAATGTTAAAGATAGGGTCTTCTGGGGAAAAGGTGATTGAATTATGATTAGCGGATTACTCATGAATGGTTTAGTATTCCCCTTGGTACTGTCCTTGAAATAGGCCGTTCTCGTGAGATCTGGTTGTTTAAAAGTGTGTAGCACCTCCCCCTTCTCTCTCCTGATCCAGCTTTTGCCATGTGGTGCAAAAACTCTCACTTCACCTTCCACCATAATTTTAAGCTTCCAGAGATTGCCTCAGAAGCAGATGCCAATGTTACACTTTCTGTACAGCCTGCAGACCAGTGAGCCAATTAAACCTCTTTTCTTTATAAATGATCCTGTCTCAGGTATTTCTTTATATCAATGGAAGAATGAACTAATACAGCTATTTGTTACTGATTCAATTTTGAACCTCAATATTGGTGTGTTCAGGGATTTAGTTTCTTCCTGGTTCAGTCTTGGGAGGTTGGGAGGGTGTATGTGTCCAGGAATTTGTCTTTTTTTTCAGATTTTTTAGTTTGTGTACACATAGGTGTTCATAGTAGTCTCTGATTGTTATTTTTATTTCTGTGGGGTCAGTAATAATATCCCCTTGGTTGTTTCTACTTGTATTTATTTGGATCTTCTCTCTCTACTTCTTTATCAGTCTTGCTGGCAGTCTATCCATCTCATTCTTTCTTTCAACAAATCAGCTCCTGGATTCACTGATCTTATTTTTTTGTGAGTCAGTCTTTTTCAGTTCAGCTCTGATTTTGGTTATTTCCTGTCTTCTGCTAGCTATGGAATTGGTTTGTTCCTGCTTCTTTAGTTCTTTCAGTTGTGATATTATGTTGTTAATTTGAGGTCTTTCTAACATTTTGATATGTGCATTTAGTGCTATAAATTTCCCTTTCAACACTGCCTTATCTTTGTCCCAGATATTCTGGTATGTTGTATACTTGTTCTCATTAGTTTCAAAGAACTTCTTGATTTCTGCCTTAATTCCATTATTTACCCCAAATCACTCATGAGCAGATTGTTTAATTTCCATGTAATTGTATGGTTTTGAGCAATTTTCTTAAGTCTTGAATTCTATTTTCATTGCAGTTGGTCTGAGGGAGTGTTTGATATGATTTTGATTCTTTTACATTTGCTGAGGATTCTTTTATGTCCAACCGTGTGGTCTACTTTACCGTATGTGCCATGTAGTGAGGAGTAGAGTGTATATTCTGTTGTTTTTGGGTGGAGAGTTCTGTAGGTGTCCAACAGGTCCATTTAGTCCAGTGTTGACTTCAGGCCCGGAATAAGGTTTTTTTGTTTGTTTGTTTGTTTTTTGGCAGTGTTGCTCTGTCGCCCAGGAGTGCAGAGTACAGTGGCGCAATCTCAGCTTACTGCAACCTCTGCCTCCTGGATTCAAGCGATTCTCCTGGATCCAGGAGCCAGAGAGTTCCCAGGACACAGAGAATTCCCAATATGCATTCTTTAACCAGCATGTCTCCATTGTCCCTCTGTCTTCTCCCCAGCATCTGGTAACCACTATTCTACTCTCTACTTCCAGGAAGTAAACTTTTTAAGATTCCATATGAGTGAGATCATATGTTATTTTTCGTTTTGTGCTGGGCTTACTTCACCTAACATAACGACTCCTAGGAGTTCATCCATATTATCCCAAATGAGATAATTTTATTTTTGTAGGACTCTGTATAGTATTCCATTGTGTGTGTGTATAATGTATATATCTATATGATATATAAATATATACGACATATATAATGTGTGTGTGTGTATATATATACACATAACATTTTCTTTAAGCATTCATGTGTTGATGGACACTTAGGTGGATTCTGTTTCTTGGCTATTGTGAAGAGTGCTGCAATGAACATGAGAGTGCAGATATCTCTGCAATGTGCTGATTCCATGTCTTTTGGATATATACCCAGAAGTGAGACTGCTGTACTATATAGTAATTCTATTTTCAGTATTTTGAGGACACTCCACAGAGTTTTCTATAATGGCTTTACTAACATACATTCCTACCAACAGGGTATTAAAGTTCCCTTTTCTCCATATCTTTGCCAGTATTTAGTTTTTCATTCTTTATGATAATATTTATTCTAACTGGGATGAAATGATATCACACTGTGGTTTTGATTTGCATTTTACTGATTATTAGATACATTTAACATTTTTTTCATATATCTGTTGGCAATTTCTGTTTCTTCTTTAGATAAATGCCTATCCAGATATTTTTACCATTTTTAATCAGTGTATTAGTCCTTTCTCACATTGCTATAAATAAATAACTGAGACTGGGTAATTTATAAAGAAATGAGGTTTAAGTCCTTCACAATTTCACAGGCTGTACAGAAAGCATGATAGCTTCTGGGGTGGCCTCAGGAAACTTTCAATCATGGTGGAAGGTGAAGGGGAAGCAAGCATGTCTTACATGGCTGGAGCAGGAGGAAGAGATGATGCTACATGCTTTTAAACAACCGGAACTCGTGTATTAGTCAATTCTCACACTACTATAGAAAATACATGAGACTGGGTAATTTATAAAGAAAACAGGTTTAATTGACTCACCTAATATAATGACTACTAGGAGTTCATGCTTATTATACCAAATGAGAGAATTTTTTTTTAGGACTCTGTCTAGTATTCCACTGTGTGTGTATATAATGTATATATCTATAGGATATATAAATATATATGCTATGTATAATGTATATATCTAGCAAAATTAGATATCTGGATACCTAATTTTCTCAGCAACACTTCCTGAAGAGACTATCATTTGCCCAGTGTGTGTTCTTGGCTCCTTTGTGAAAAACCAGTTGGCTGTAAATGTGTGAATCTATTTCTGGGTTCTCCATTCTGTTTCATTTGTCTATGTATCTGTTTTTATGACGATACTACACTGTTTTGATTACTATTGCTTTGTAATGTATTTTGAAGATAAGTAGTATGATGCCTCTACTTTTTCAAGTATTCTGCTTGAAGCAGTCAAAGGCTATAGAGAATGCAATCAAAAGGAAGGTAGTTTGGAATTAGAATTAATATAAAAGCTCAAGGGCTGAGAAATTTCTTGGCCCTCCCTTTGAGTCTTAGCCAGGGAGGTGCAATCCTGGATATTACCCTAGAAGGAGCAGAGAGTAAAACTCTGTTCCTGTAATTCACTATGGAAAAAAAATGCTTCACAGAGCTCTCTTGAGCAGGTCTTCTGGCATTACAGGGGTAAGAAAGTATCGCAAAGAAGATGAGTCTTTGTATTGTCTCCATTAGTCTTGGACCCTAGGAGATTACAATTGGTGTAGATGTTTGTGTGTGTTTGTGATTGTATGTGTGTTTGTGAAGAGGCCCAGGGAGCAGAGGATGGTCTAGCATCAGGGCCCACTACCAGTACAGCAACATGAGCCTATACACAACTGAGATAGAGATAGATTTTATATATAAATTCACCATGCAATATTCATATAACTGGTTTTAGAAATGCAATGCCTCGATCCTTAACAAATAATGATCTACTATTTTAGAGCCAAAAAGCATAATCATATTTATACCACTAAATATGAAATACTACATTTCAGAGTTAAATATTCAACTGCCATTTAGTGTGTGAGGAAAGCTTTTATGAATGTGTGACGTATGTCAAAAAACTGTGGTAAAGTTTTTCTTTTTTTCTTATATTTTTATTCTCTTTTTACGGTATTGCAGTTTGAAGATAAAGCTATTTTCAAATAATGAGGATTTTTAAACACAAAGGCTCAACTGCACTATTTCATGAGGAATCTGAAGCAAAGATTCTATTTTTGGAAAAGAGAGCCAGCAAGAAGGATCAAGTACATCTGTGATTACAATTGCTTTATATTGCTCGAGTGATTAGAATATCTGTTTGAAGAGCAGAAAATGCCATGACGTCAGTTTAAACAAATAAAAAAATGACAAATAATGATTTCTTGCTTCCTGAAAGTACAAATCCCTCAAGCTGAAATTCCATAGCTAATTCTTTATTTGGAGGATTTTATATTCTGAAGGGACAGTTACCAAGTATCAGTGCTGCCCAAGAGAGGAAAGAGTAATGATTTGGGCACTCTCTAAAATGAGGTCCCTATTCTTAGATCCACCAGTACCCAGTTGTGCAATCTTAAATTACTTAACCTTTCTGAACATCAGTTTTTCCATCTATAAAATAGTAACAATAATATCTCACTTCTAAGTGTTGTTGTGAGAGTCAAATAAAATTATGGATGTGAAATGATTTATTAGTCTTAAATTTGTACAACAATGGAATTTGTTAAGACCTTCATTCATTGAATAAATTCTGAGTAAAGAAGGACTTTGGATATAATTATACAGTAATTATTTCCTGGCTTCTTACTCTTTGTCAGATCCTGAACTCTATTAGTATGTCCTCCACACTAAACTACAGAAAACTACAATGAAGAGATGAAAATAATGAAAGAAAATGAGGGATAGGACAAGAGACAGGCAAAATTTGATTTGCAGGTAATTGGCTACCCAAAGGAAGAAACCAAAATTAATGAAGCCAAAAGAATAACTAAAGGCATAATAGAAGGACATTTTTCTGAGCTGAATAAAGGGTGTGCTGATGAAAAAAATTAATTGTATTTCAATTAAAGTTAATGAAAAGAGAAAAATATGTAGACAAATCCTAGTGATATTTTTTAATTACATGTACAAAAAAAATTCTATATACAGCTCAGTAGAAAAATCAGGCAACTTACAAAGGAACAAAAATCCCAATCTGATATCAGAACTTTTCTCTGCAATATTGAGCACTGGAAGAAAATGAAGCAGTGTCTACAGAGTTCTGAGGAAAGAAAAGGTTGTGACCTAAGTCACCTTTACCAATTTGAGATATCATTCATATATAAAAGTTTCATTTCACCACGAAGAAGTAACAGCCATGAACTTTTATGCTCTGAATAGCAGAACTAGGAAAAAAATTGTTAAAAGTACTATATGATCTAATGATCTACCTGGAATATACACCAGAAAAAAATGGAAGCATAAGAAAATAAAATTATATGGGAGTTCTAGAGCTTTTCTAGTTGAAAATATCAGTGCAACAGACAATAGTTATTTTAAAAATTAAGTGTAAGTGTTACTAACTATATAGAGAATTACATTCACAATAGAAATAGAAGACATGCAATATCTAGAAATGATCTTAAAATAATTTATTGAACCTAAATAAAGGGAACTAAAAAAAGATAGATGAAAGATTATTTAGAAAATATTGTAATAACTAAAGAGCCATCAGGATTTGTAATGATCTCTTCAATAAGAATATTACATATCATAAATATATTCATTTTTGTTAAATTAGTTTATAGTTTTAAACAAGTATCTATGAAGTTCCAAGCTTTCCCTCACCTTCCTGTCTTCTTCGGACCCCTTCAAATTCAAATAAAAATATCATAGGAAAAATTGAATTAAAATTATATTCCAACATTCTTCTGTAAAAATAAACTTTTGATATTTGTAATAGCTAGGAACATGTTGAAGAAGTGAAAAAAGGACATTGCAGAGAGATTTGCTCAACCAGATATTAAAATGACTGTCAGTCACAGGCATTAAGAATTTGGTACTGATGCAAGAATCAATAGACAGACAAATTGCATGAACTATATTATAAAAGCAAAATCAGCAAATTAAAAGTGAATCACCACAAAACAATTGAAACAAAATATTCCTTAAATGATGTCAAGCAAAGAAGGTAACTATTTGAAAATCTCTTAAGTATATCCTCATCTCAAATCAAATACTAAGGTAAAGTTCAAATGTATTAAAGAGCTGAATGTAAAATACAGAAGCCATGAAAACTCTAAAGAACATGTAGGTGGATATTTAACATAATGTTCAAGAATATGAATATAATATGATTACAGAGGCGTAATATTAATTGAGGAATTCTAAAGGACAGAAACCTTGTGCATTGGTACTTTTATTGTTCCGTTTTCATGCTGCTATAAAAAGCTGCCCAAGGCTTCATAAATTATAAAGAAAAGAGGTTTAATTGATACAGTTCCACAGGGATGGAGAGGCCTGAGGAAACTTTCAATCATAGCAAAAGAGAAAGCAAACATGTCCTTCTTCACATAGCAGCAGGAAGAAGAATGAGAACCAAGCAAAGGGGGAAGCCCCTTACCAAACCATCAGATTTTGGTTGTGAGAACTTGCTACCATGAGAATAGCATGGGGGAAACTGACCCCATGTTTCAATTACCTCCCATCAGTCCCTCCTACCACACGTGGGTATTATGGAGATTACAATTCAAGGTGAATTGGGTGTGAACAGAGTCAAACTGTATCAGGCTGAATACTTAAGTTCCCCAAAATTTCCTATATTGACAACTTCCTCTCATTGGGATAGTATTAGGAGATGGGGCCTTTGTGAAATGATTAGGATTAAATGAGGTCATAAGGCTGAAGCCCTCATAAATACGATTAGTGCCCTTATAAGTGTCAAGAGAATATGTTTCCTTGGTCTACTCTCTGCCAGGTGAACATTAAACAAGAAGTCAGTCAGTGTGCAGCTCAGAAGATAAGAGAATCCTCATCAGAAATAAAAAATGCTGGGAACCTGATTCCCAACTTGCAGACTTTAGAACTGTGAGAAATGTTTCCATTGTTTATAAGCCACCCAGTTTATGGCATTTTGTTATAGCAGCCCAAACTGACTAAGATAGTTCTCTATCCCCATTATTTCCTCTAGTCAAAATAATGGACATCTAGCCACAGGATTGTAAGGTGACTTACCAGTTCATTTCATTTCCAGGAAATTGTGTTTGATTATTATTTTTTTAGTTTTCAAATATATCCGATAGGTGTAATCTCTGCTGATACATAAATTTAGGTAATATGATATTTTAAAGTTATAATGACAAATTATTGGTGGTGTTATAAAAACTTTAAATTTCCAACGATTGAACAAAGTTAGTGGGGGCAAAATAAAAACAGGAGTCTTCCATTTTGCTGTTACAATAGGAGTGGAGAGCTGCTGGAAGAAGATTGGATATTATAGTATTGAAGTATTTCAACTTTAAACAATTAAAAACCATATTTGTGAAAGTGTCCTTTTACATCTGGCAAAATTTCTATGGCATGAGGTGTATCACAGATAAATAAAATCTCTTTTTAAAAATCTCCTAATCAAATTGTATCTTTGGATTGTGTTCTTTGTATCACATCAAATGTGTTGTTTGGTCCTAGGACTCTCAAAAGGTAATAAAAAACATTCAAGGGAAGAAAAATCTCTAAATATAAAAGCAATAGGAAAACTCAACTCAAGAAGAACATTGTTCTACGTTGTTTCTTTGTACGTTAAATTTTTAATTTATGCTCCTTATGCTTTCATTACAATGTATTTAGGGACAGTTATTTTTAAAGTGAACTTGACACTGTGGAATTTCTCAAGTTCTCATTTTTGAAATATTCCTTTGAATATTGCCATAATATTTATTTAATATAATCTCTCAGAATATTTAATATCTTCAAATATTTCCTCTTTGACATTTTGTTCTCTCCTCTTTAAGCTCTATGGTAGAGCTCCTCATTCTCTTCTTCCTGTAGCAGAATATTCTGGTTATATTTTATTTATTTACTTATTTAGTTTTTTGAGATGGAGTCTCACTCTGTTGCCAGGCTGGAGTGCAATGGCACAATCTTGAAACCTCTGCCTCCTGGGTTCAAGTGATTCTTCTGCCTCAGCCTCCCAAGTAGCTGGGACTACAGGTGTGCACCACCATGCCCAGCTAATTTTTGTATTTTTAGTAGAGACGGGGTTTCACCATGTTGGCCAGGATGGTCTTGATCTCCTGACCTCGTGATCCACCTGCCTCAGCCTCCCAAAGTGCTAGGATTACAGGCATGAGCCATTCCACCTAGCCTATTTTAATTTTTTTTCTTATTTTTTGATCAAAGAAAATGTTGACTTTCTCTTCTAGTCCATTAATTATTTGTTTAGTTATGTCAGGAGTAATATTTAACTCATATATTTTGTTTCATGTTAACTACTTTTTTATCTCTAAGGTTATTGTTTATATCAGTTCATATCATACTCAATTATTGTTCATATTAGTTTGCATATGCTTCTTAGCTTCCTGTTAAATGAACAAAATATTTGTCACTTCTTTTTTTATCTCTAAAATGTATAAACATATGTACAGACATCTTTAAATTGCTCTATTGGCTCTAATTTCTCAAGTACAGTTTATCTGTAAACCCTTTTACATGGAGTTGTACTTTCATTTCTTTCTTTGTGTACTTATTTAGGAATTTTTATCCTACAGCTCATCTTCCCTGAAAGTTATATTTTTCTTCTGTTTTCTCTCATGAATGGCTTGAGCTGTGGAAACACCCCTAGGAGACAGTGTTACAAACTACTTTTTCCATTTGTTTCCAGGCTCAGAATTTTTACATTGAGTCGAGATTGTACACCTGAGCCCAGCTAACTCTGCTGCATGGTGTTTTTCATGCTTTAGGTTTCTTTCAGAAAGTTAATGTGGGTATTTCATCCAAGTCCTTTATTCTGTCTGGTTCCCTTTTGGGTCTCAATGGATCAACTCTGGTTCAACTTCAAGTCTCAAGACAGTCAAATTGCTTCCCATCTCCCCATCTTTCTATTATTCTATCTTACTGCTTTCAGGTCCTTATCTTCATTTCATTGAACCATTTTATCAACACCTTATTTGTTTTCATTTGTGTCATTTGGAATTTGTCTTTTGCAACCAGACTGAAAGTCTTATAAAGGGAGGGTCCACATCTATTTCCTGCATTGCTGTCTAAATCTCGGCAGGTAAAGGTATTATACTGCCTCAATAAAACAAGGGGCCTAGAGCTTAAATTATCTTGGAAAGTAAAATACAAATAGTGGTTATCTCTTGAAGTAAACATATAATTTTAATTTTCTTCTTTACACTTACAGTTTCTAAAATTTCCCCAATGACAAAAAAAGAGCAAAACAAAACAGAAAATATATAAATTGGTCTATGATTACATAGCTTATAAACATTATTAATTTTGGCATAATTTAACAAAACCATTGACAAATCTGTAGACCTGCTGATAAAGACATACCTAAGACTTGGAAGAAACAGGTTTAATGGACGCACACTTCCACATGGCTGGGGAGGCCTCACAATTGTGAAGGAAGGTAAAAAGTGCTTTCATCGTGGTGGCAAGAGAGGATGAGAGAGAAGCCAAAGCAGAAACCCCTTATAAAATCATCAGATCTCACGAGACTTATTCACTACCACAATGGTATGGGGGAAACTGCCCCCAAGAATCAATTATCTCTCACCAGGTCCCTCCCACAACATGTGGGAATTATTGGAACTACAATTCAAGATAATGTTTAGGTGCAGACAGAGTCAAACCATATCATTCCGCCCTTGGTCTTTTGCCAAGTCTCATGTCCTCACATTTCAAAACCAATTATGCCTTCCCAACAGTCCCCCAAAGTCTTAACTCATTTCAGCATTAACTCAAAAATCCACAGACCAAAGTGTTATCTGAGACAGGGCAAGCCCTTTCTGCCTACAAGCCTGTAAAGTTAAAAAGCAAGTTAGTTACTTCCTCTAGACAATGGGGGTACAAGCATTGGGTAAATACAACTATTCCAAATGGGAGAAATTGGCCAAAATAAAGGAGCTAAAGGCCCCATGCAAGTCCAAAATCCAGTGGGGCAGTCAAATCTTAAAGCTCCAAAATGATCTCCGTTGACTCCATGTCTCACACCGCCTCACGCTGATGCAAGCGGTGGGCTCCCACAGCCTTGGGCAGCTCCGCCCCTGTTGCTTTGTAGGGTATAGCCCTGCTCCTGGCTGCATTTACAGTCTGGTGTTGAGTGTCTATTGATTTTTCAGGTACACAGTGCAAGTTGTCAATGGATCTACCATTCTGGGGTCTGGAGGACGATGCTCCTCTTCTCACAGCTCCACTAGGTGGTTCCCCAGTAGGCCCTCTCTGTGGAGGCTCCAACCCCACATTTGTCTTCTGCACTGCCCTAGCAGATGTTCTCCATGAGGGCCCTGCCCCTGCAGCAAACTTCTGCCTGGGCATCCAGGTGTTTCCAGATATCCTCTGAAATCTAGGCAGAAGTTCCCAAACCTCAGTTCTTGACTTCCGTGCACCCACAGGCTCAACACCACATGTAAGCTGCCAAGGCTTGGGGCTTGCACCCTCTGAAGCAACAACCCGAGCTGTACCTTGGCCCCTTTTAGCCATGATGGGAGTAGCTGAGACACAGGGCACCAAGTCCCTAAGTTGCACATAGCAGGTAGGCCAGCCCTGCATCTGGCCCAGGAAACCATGTTTTACTCCTAGGCCTCTGGGCCTGTGATGGGAGGGGCAACTGCAAAGGTCTGCCACACGTCCTGGAGTCATTTTCCCCATGATCTTGGAAATTAACATTTGGCTCCTTGTTACTTATGCAAATTTCTGCAGCCAGGTTGAATTTCTGCTCAGAAAATGGGTTTTTCTTTTCTATCACATTGTTAGGCAGTAAATTTTCTGAACTTTTATGCTGATTTCCTTTTAAAATGGAATTCTTTTAACAGCACCCAAGTCACCTCTTGAATGTATTGCTGCTTAGAAATTTCTTCTGCCAGACACCCTAAACCATCTCCCTCAAGTTCAGAATTCCACAAATCGTTAGGGCAGGGCCAAAATGCTGCCAATCTCTTTGCTAAAACATAGCAAGGGTCACCTTTATTCCAGTTCCCAGCACGTTCCTCATCACTATCTGAGACCACCTCAGCCTGGATTTTATTGCACATACCATTATCAGCATTGTGGTCAAAGCCATTTAACAAGTCTCTCGGAAGTTCCAAGCTTTGCCACATCTTCCTTTCTTCCGAGTCCTCCAAATCTCTAGGAAGTTTCTATCTTTCCCCCACTTTCCTATCTTATTCTAAGTCCTCCAAACTGTTCCAATCTCTGCCTGTTACCCGGTTCCAAAGACGCTTCCACATTTTTGGGTATCCTGATAGCAGCACCCCACTACCTAGGTAACAATTTACTGTATAAGTCTATTTATACACTGCTATGAAGAAATACCCAAGACTGGGTGATTTATTAAAAAAAAAAAAGTTTAATTGACTCAAAGTTCCACATGGCTGGGAGGCCTCAAGACATTTATAATCACGGCAGAATGCAAAGGAGAAACAGGCACTTTTTTCACAGGGTGGCAGGATGAAAGGAGTGCAAGCAGGGGAAATGCCAGATACTTATAAAACTGTCCGATCTTGTGAGAACTCGCTTACTATCATGAGAACAGCATGGAGGAAACTGCCCTCATGATTCAACTATCTCCACCTGGTCCCACCCTTAACACATGGGGATTATGGGGATTTAATTCAAGGTGAGATTTGGTGGGGACACAGAGCCAAACCATATCAACCCAAATAAATACAATTCAAAAATGTCTCACTGGCATATGATAGTGAAACTGCCGTAAGTCAAAGACAAAGGGATGATTCTAAAAACAGCAAAATAAAAGCATCTATTCACATATAAACAAGTCTCCATCAGATTAAGAATGGATTTCTCAGCCAAAATTTAACTGTCCCAGAGAGAATGGCATGAGATATTAAGTGCTGAAAGAAAACAACTGTTATCCAGAAAAACTATACCCAGATCATTTATTAAAAAAAAAAAAGTTAAGTAAATGTTTGCCAAACAAGCACAAACTGAGGAAATTCATAACCATTAGACTGGCACTACAAGAAATGCTTAATAAAGTCCTAACCTGGAAGAAAAAGGGCAAAATCTGCTATCTTGAAAACACATTAAAGTATAAAACTCACTGTTAAAGGAAACACACCAATGAATAATAAAAAGTCTCAAATTTTACCACTACAGAAAGCCACCATACCACAACACTAAACAATAATAGGTTAAAAAAGAACAAAGAATACTCAGAACATCCAGATAAAAATTGCACTATGTCAGAAAGAAAACCTCATCTATCAATAATAACTTTGCATGAAAAAAGTTTGCCACTTCAATTATACAAATGGACTGAATGGATTCAGGAAACAAGACCTAACTGTATGCTGCTGAAAAGAAACACATGTCACCACTAGGGACACGTATAGACTGAAAGTAGAGAGATGGAAGAAAATATTCCAAGCAAAGACAAACCAAAAGCAAGCAGGGGTTTCTATCGTCATATAAGATAAAACAAATTTTAAATCAAAAACAATAAAAAGAAAAAAAGAACATCATTATATACCATGGAACACTATGAAGCCATAAAAAGAATAAGACCATGGCCTTTGTAGAAACACGGGTGGAGCTGGAGGCCATTATGTTTGAGATACTAATTCAGGAACAGAAAACCCAATACCCCATGTTCTCACTTATAAGTAGATGCAATTCATTGAGTACACATGGACTCAAATAAGAGAATAATAGACACTGGGGTCTATTTGAAGATGGAGGATGAGAGGAGGGTTAGGACCACACTAATTACCTGGGTGACAAAATTATCTGTACACCAAACCCCCATGAGACACAACTTACCTATGTAACAATTCTGCGCATGTATCCCTTGAACCTAAAATAAAAGAAAATAAATACATTTAGCAAAACAATATAACAATTCTCTCTCTCTCTGTCTCTCTCTCTCTCTCTCTCTCTCTCTATATATATATATATATATCCAACACTGGAACGCACAGATGTAGAAATCCAATATTACTAGATCTAAATGAAGAGATAAGACTCAATTACAATAATAGTGGATAAATTTAACACATGACTCTCAGCATTCGACAGATCATCTAGACAGAAAATTAACAAAGAAACATTGAGTTTAAACTACACTTTAGACCAAATTGACTTAACAGATATTTACAGAACATTATATCTAACAGCTACAGATACACATTCTTTCTATCAGCACATGAAACATTCTAGAGAATAGACCATATTTTAGGTCACAAAACAAGTCTCAATCAAGTTTTTGAAGTTGAAATTATATTAAGTATCTTCACAGAACTTCAGAAATTATACAAATACCTAAGAATTAAACAACATGCACCCGAATAACTATTGGGTCAACGAAGAAATTGAGATTAAAATAAAAAATATGTTTGATATAAATGAAAGTGAAAACACAATGTAACTAAACTAAACCTATGGGATATAGCAAAAAGCAGTGTTAAGAGGGAAGTTTATAGCCATAAGTGCCTACATAAAAAGTAAAAAAAATTCAAGTAAACAATTTAAAGATGCATTTCAAGGAAGTTTGAAAGTAATAACATATCAATCTAAAAATCATTAGAAGGAAAGAAATAATAAAGCAGAGGAGAGCTAAACAAAATAGAGACTAAAAAGGCAATACAAAAAATCAACAAAATGAAAAGCTGTTTTTTTAAATCCATAAAACTGATAAAACATTAGCTAGAGTAACCAAGAAAAAAGACCCAAATAAACAAAGTTAGAATTGTTCTTTCTAACTCATTCTATGAGTCCAGCATTCTCTGATATCAAAAGAAGACAATAATACCACACACACACATGCATACACAAAATAAAAAATAAACTAAAACACACTACAGGTCAATATCCCTGAAGAATATAGATGCAAAAATTCACAACAATATACTAGAAAACCAAATCCACCTGTACATCAAAAAGATAATACAACATGATCAAATGGGATATATTTCAGGGAGGCAAGGATAATTTAACATACACAAATAAATAAAAGTGATGCATCACATAAACAGAATATAGGACAAAAACCATATGATCATTTTAATAGGAACAGAAAATGCATTTAATAAAATTCAACATTTCTTCATGATAAGAACTCTCCACAGGGAGCAAGATGGTGGAACAGAAGGCTCCATCGATCATCTGTCCTGCAAGGACACCAATTTAATAAACATCTACACAAGAAAAGCACCTTTATAAGAGGTAAAAATCAGGTGAGCACTCACAGTAACTTGTTTTAATTGTATGCCACTGAAAGAGGCACTGAAGAGGTAGGACAGTGTTGAATCACTAGTGCCACCTCTCCTCCAGTCCCTATAGTGGTGGCATGGTGGGGAGAGTGTTTCTGCATGCTGGCTGAGGGAAAGCACTGCAATTGTGAGACATTGAACTCTGTGCTGTCTGTCATAACAGAAAGCAAATTCGAAAGAAACTCAGCTGACACCCTTGGAGAGAGCATTGAAGCCAGCCCAAATCAGAGAAGAATGACTGATCCCAGTGGTCAGAAGCGGAGTTCCTGCATGCCTTGTCACCACAGGATAAAGCGCTCTGGGGCCCTACTAAAGTCGACAAGCAGTCTAGGCAGCAAGGACTGCAATTTTGATCTAAGACCTATTGTGGAAATGGGCCCAGAGACAGTAGGCCAGGTGGGCATGCCACCTACAGAAACAGCAGCTTGGGTGGCTAAAGGAGGGCTGCATCACCCTTCCCCCAAACCCAGGTTACACAGCTCATGGCTACAGTAGAGACAGCTTCCTTCCACTTTAGGAAAGAAGAGGAAAGAGTGGGGAGGACTTTGTATCTTGGATACCAGCTCAGCCACAGCAGGACAGGGTACTGTTCAGTGTTCCATAAGCCTGCTTTTAAGGCCCTAGCTCCTGGATGACATTTCTAGGCAGCCTCTAGGGAACCTGCTGCCTTGTAGAACCCAGTTTTGGCAGGATTTGTCACCTGCTAACTGAAGGGCCTTTGGGTACTGGATAACCAGATGTGATACAAATGTATTAGGTAAAGGGCTGTGGGTAAGGCACTAAGACCTGCTGGCTTCAGAAGAGACTCAGCACATGCATAGCTGTGGTGAATATGGAATGAGACACCTTCTGATTGAGTTCAGCAAAGTAGAGCACCAAGTGGGCACATGGGGTCTCCAGTTCCAGAACTTGGCTCTTGGATGGCATTTCTGAACCTGTTGTGGGACAGAGGGGAGCTCCCTGCCCTGAAGGATGAGTTCCATGTAAGGCAGCATTCACCACAAGTTGACTTAAGAGCCCTTGAGCCTTAAGGGGACATTGATAGTAGTTTGGCAGTACTATCCATAAACCTGTGCTGGTGTTGGCCATGGGGTGAGGCTCCACTGCCTTTGGAAAGTGGAGGAAAGAGTGGGAAGAATTGCATCTTGTGGTTTGAGTGCTAGCTCAGCTGCAGTAAACAGAACACCGGGTAGACTTCTAAGGTTTTAAACTTTAGTCCCTGGCTCCTGGATAGCACTTCTGGACCCTACCAAAGACTGGGGTAGCTTACCACCCTGACGGGAATGACATAAGCCTGGCTGGCTTTGCCACCTGCTGATTGTAGAGCTCCAAGGTCTTGAGCAAACATAGGTGGTAACCAGGGAGTGGTTAGAGCAGGCATTGGGCGAGGTATCGAGTGCTGTGCTGGCTTTAGGTCTGACCCAGCTTGGTTGTAGGAAGAGAAAAAATTGGCCATGCTAACGCCATCTTAAAATATGCCTCCATCTATAAAAGAATAAAAGGCAGGGGCACCTAAAGTGTAAAGGTAAACACCTTGTGTAAGATTTGGCTAAAAGCCTAGAAATTAAGTCAAATCCTGGAACACGTTCCTGGAAACAGCTCCCGGAACGATTGTTCAAGTCCCTGAGCATGTCCCGCAACACTGCTTCCAAAACACCGCTCCTGGAGCAATTGTTTAAATGTTGCTTGCTCGGGAAGGGCCCTCCCAAGGAAGCAAGAGAGGGTGACCAAGGTAACAACCAGACTAATAAAAGGAGCTTACACAAAGGAGGAGCTGAAGGCTGCTGTGTTGTCGTATGCTGGCAGATTACCCAAGTCCGACTGCAGGACCCCAGGTGTGTGCCTTGTGACTCTGGTAATGAACTTCCTGTGGTCTGGTAAGCTTTGGTTACATTTTGTCTTCTCTTCTTGTAAGGCTGTTTTTGCTGTGACATTTGCTTAAAACTTCGACTGCAGGATCCCGGGCATCTGCCTTTCAACTCTGATGATGACTCTTCCTGCAGTCTGATGAGAATCTGGTTACATTTTGTCTTCTCTTCTTATAAGGTTGTTTTTGTTGGGATATTTGCTTATAGTAGTAAAGTTTTAGTTTTCCTCTCCCTCCCACTGGAGTGTTTGAGTTGTCCTTCCTACACCATCCTGAAACAGCAGTCATAGTGGTGGTGGCTACAAGGGCGCTTTGCTCACTCTACCCCCAGCTTCAGGTGGTTCAGAACAGAGAGAGATTTCATTTGTTTGAGAGACAGTAAGGGAATAGAAAAAAAAAAAGTCTGTGCTTAGTAATCCAGCGAATTCTCCTGGATCTTGTTCAGAATCATGAACGTGGTACCTATATAAGTCTGCAAGAACCACAGTGTTACTGGGTTTGGGGTGCACCCTAAAGCAGACACATCTTAGATCACAACAGCCAAGTCCTTTTGAATATGTGGAAAGCCTTTCCAAGACGCATGGGTACAAAGAAGTACAGTCAGTGATGACTACGATACATGCCAAACTCTTTAATGCCCTGACACAGATGACCATCTGCAAGTATCAAGACATTTCAGAAGAAAATAACCTCACCCAATGAACTAACTAAGGCACCAGGGACCTACCCTGGGGAAAAAGAAATATGTGACATTTCAGAGCATACAAAATATTTGTTTTGAGATAGCTCAAAAAATAATATAACACAGAGAATGAACTCAATTCTATCAGATAAATTTTTCAAAGAGATTGAAATAATTTTAAAAAGGATCAAGCAGGTATTATGGATCAGAAAAACAAAATTGGCATAGCGAAAGAATTTATCCAAGTCTTTTAGTAGTGAAACTCTGTCTCAGAAGAAGGAAGGAAGGAAGGAAGGAAGGAAGGAA
>NW_012104499.1:1795852-1804501 GCF_000951045.1 Mandrillus leucophaeus
AAGGAAGGAAGGAAGGAAGGAAGGAAGGAAGGAAAAGAAAGAAGAAGGAGAAGAAATACAAAGATCAGAGGAGAAATAAATGAATTTGAAATGACAAAACAGTACAAAAGGTCAAAGAATGAAAAGTTATTTTATTGAAAAATTAAACAAAATTGACAAACTTTTAGTGACATTAAGACATAAAGAAAGAAAATCAAAATCAATAAAATCAGATATGCAAAAGGAGAAATTACAGTTGATACTGCATAAATTCAAAGGATTATTACTGGCTACTATGAGTGACTATACACCAATAACTTGGAAATCTAGAAAAAGTAGACAAATTCTTAGGCTTATATAACTTACCAAAACTGAACCGTGACAAAATCCAAAACCTAAACTGATCAACACCAAGTAACAAGATCAAAACCATAATAAAAATATCTCCCTGATAAGAAACTCCCAAGAACTGATGATTTTACTACTGAATTCTACCAAACATTTAGTAAGAACTAATAGCATTTCTACTCAATATATTCCAAAAAATAGAGAAGGGAATACTTCCAAACTCATTGTATGAGCCCAATATTACCTTGATACTGAAAGCAGACAAAGACCCATCGAAAAAAGAAAACTACAGGCTAATATAACTGTTGAATATTGATGCAAAATCGTGAACCAATATACAAGCAAACCAAATTCAACAGTACATTAAAAATATCATTCATCAGAATCAAGTGGAATTTGTCCCTGGAATTCAAGGGTGGTTCAATATATGCAAATCAATCAACATGACACGTTGTAACAACAGAATAAAGACAAAATCAATATGATCACTTAAATTGATACTGAAAAGCATTTGATAAAATTCAACATCCCTTCACGATAAAAACACTAAAAAACAGGGTATGGAAAGAACATATCTCAACATAATAAAAGCCACATATGACAGACACACAACTAGCACTATACTAAATGAGGAAAAACAGAAAGCCTTTCCTCTAAGATCTGGAACACAACAAGGATGCCACCTTTCACCACTGTTATTCAACACAGTACTGGGAGTCTTAGAGTAGTCACATAAGAGAAAAATGTAAAGGGTATCCAAATGGGAAAAACAGAATTCTAATTATCATTGTTTGCAGATGATATGAGCTCATATTTGGATAAGCCTAAAGACCCATGAAAAATATTCAAATTGATACACAAATTCTGTAAAATTGCAGGATAAAAATCAACATAGAAATATTATTAGCATTTCTATATGTCAACAGTGAAAAATTTGAATAAGAAATCATAAAAGTAATCCCATTTACAATAGCCACACATAGAATTAAATACCTAGGAATTAACTTAATCAAAGAAATGAAAGATTACTATAATAAAAAGTATAAAATGCTGACCAATGAAATTGAAGAGGACACCAAAAATGGAAAGATATTCCATGTTCATCAATTAGAAGAATCAATACCAAAATGTCTATACTACTCAAATCAATCTACAGATTCAATGCAATTCCTATCAAAATACCGATGACATTTTTCACAGAAATAGAAAAAAACTATCCTAAAATATATGTGGAACCACAAAAGACCCAGAATAACCAAAGTTATTGTAAGAAAAAAGAAGAAAACCAGAGGAATCACATTACCTGACTTCAAATTATACTGCAGAGCTGTAGTAACCAAAATGGTATGATACTGGTATAGCAACTTACACAAAGACAAATATAACAGAATAGAGAATGCAGAAATACATCCACACAGCTACAGCAAACTTACTTTTAACTATGGGGCCAAAAACATACACTGATTAAAAAAAAAAAAAACAGTTTTTTCAATCAATGGTTCTGGTAAAACTGAATATTCATATGGTGAAGAATGAACTAGACTTCTATCTCTCAACATATATGATAATCAAATCAAAATGAATTAAAGACTTATATCTAAGACCTAAGACTGGGAAACAACTACAAGACAACTTTGGGGAAAATCTCCAGGACATTGATCTGGGAGAAAATTTCCTGAGTAGTAGCCCACAAGCACAGGCATCCAAAGCAAAAGTAGCCAAATGGGATCATATCAAGTTGTAAAGTTTCTGCACAGCAAAGGAAAAAATTAACAAAATGAAGAGATAACCCACAGAATGAAAGAAAATATCTGCAAACTACCCATTAATTATAGGGATTAATTATAAGAATATATAAGGAGCACAAACAATTCTATAGGAAAAAATCTAATAATTCAATTAAACAATAGACAAAATATATGAATAGATATTTCAAAACAGAAAATATACAAATGGCAAAGAGGCTTATGAAATCATGCTATGCATGTAACAAAATATTACATGAACCCTCATTAATGTGTACAAATATTATTCATCAGTTAAAATTGCTTTTAAATACATGCAATATATATTTTGTATTTAAAATTCACTCTCAGCAGTTAGATATGTAAAATTAATTCTCATACTACAAATTCTCAAAAATGCTAGATCTTGTAAACTGCATCAAAAGTCCAATTTACCTACTCATTCTGAGTGGTAAGAAAGGCATTATCTTTATATGTTAGTGAAAATATTAAATATACCATTAAATGATGTCCCATGAAACCCCAGTGTTCACAGTTTTGGGTATTTGATGCTATTACTGGCTTCAGTTTAGTAAGAATCCTGAAGGGACATAAGGGCACATTACTGAGGAGCAATCACATTTGAATAAATAAAAAGAACTTACTTAATCTGTAAAGAGATTCTCAAAAATCAACGCTGGATAGAAAGCATGGCTTTTTAAAGGAACTGTGCATGTACATATGATGATTCTTTGAGCTCTCAAAGCCATGAAATTTGCTGTTATTATTCATCTCGTCTACTTTTTGAGAGATATGCCAAGTTCCAGTGTAATTTCCGTTGCCTTTCTGCAAAATTTACCATTTCTAGTCAGGCCAAATTTAAATTTACTATAATCAAGATTCTATTCTTTTTACTCTTTCACGTGACCACTTTTTAAGCTTGCTCGGCTCACCATTCTTGCTGTAATAAAGATGTAGGACTCCAGTCTTCATTTTGAAAGCTAATCCCAAATGCTCCCTTTGATTTGCAAAATCACTTTCGAACTGCTTTTCTGCAATTAGGGAATTTTTTATTGGATTCATTTGCCAAGAGCTCTTATTTCATACTGCTCAGATATTGGAAAAAAAGATTTATCCTCCTTTTTAACTATTTGTTAACATAGTTATATTATCGAATTTATTACCAAGTTTAGGAGTTTCTACTCAGAATAAATTATTACTCTAGTTACCTTGTAGGGTGCTTCGGGTTAGGTTTAAGTGCTAAGTCACTTATAAATTCTTTACTTCTCCCTCAGTTAGAATGTGCTTGGGAAAGGCAAGCAAAATCTTACCTACATGAGTAAACGGAGGTAAGATCTCCTAACACATCATTTAATAGTCCTAGTCTAAGAATTTTACTAACATAGAAAGGTAGTGCATTTTACCAGGTAAAGTGGACTCTTGATATGGCTAAAAAGACAGCATTTTTGAGAATTCATAGTGTACCAATTAATTTTAAATTACAACCTTCCTAGATATTGTATTTAAAATATGTATGGATATTGTTTATTTTCAGATAATTATAAACTGAAGCCGATAGTAGCGTCAAGAATAAAAACTGTGAATACTGAGACTTCATGGACTGGACAATAGAAAACACAATGCACTCATGAAAATCATGTGATAAAAATATTTGATGACATGGGAAAATGGACACAATTTATTATGTGCAAACGTCAGATTACTAAACAGTATATATTCACAGTCTAACTTCAAACATCTTTCCAATTTTTAAAAAACTCTACTGTGAGTGCCAGACTAGCGACATGATTTGTGAAGCAGAGTGCAAAATGAAAATGTGAGGCCTCCTACTCAAAACTTATTAAGAATTTCAAGAAGGTAACAGCAGTAAATTAAACCAAGCATTCTTCTAAACATGCGGCTCTGTGCAACTACATAGGTTGTGAACCCATGCTCTGTTTTATATATATGTATGTATACAGATATATACACATTATATCGACTATAAATATATACACCCAAAGGCCTACATTTTATGACATATCTCTGAGTGGTGAAATTATAGGTGATTTTAATTTTCTTTTTTGTTCTTATCTAAGTTTTATACATCTTTGACAATGAAAACACTATTAAAGTGATTAGGAAAAAATAGTAACACTTGTTATCATTAAAAGATGATACTTTTAATCAAAGGCAGGGCAATGTTCTGGAAATAAAAGTACCTGGTGTTTTTGTCTGCATAAAATGTGCCAGACAAGCGTTAGATACTTTATATGTCATCTCTTGCCATTCTTTACCCTGTGAGGTAATATTATTTTCCCTTTTATAGGTTCTAAGTTTTAAAATAACTTGTTGAGTCATAAGAGGAGGATTGAGGCTTAACAATAGAAATTCATGCTTCCCCATCATAATATGAAGCAAAAGTCAGAAAAGCTGACTGAGATTTAAATAAATAATATCTTTGAGCTTTTATTTTTTTGATCTATAAAGTGGATACTATATGATAATAACACTTCTGCTTAATGAACAGCACAGCCACGGAAAGCAATAAAAGGATATGCTTTGATAACCATAATAGCCCTATGCTTCTTTGTTCAAGAAGTCATTTTCTTGGCCAGGCATGGTGGCTTACACCTGTAATCCCAGCACTTTGGGAGGCCGAGGTGGGCAGATCACAAGGTCAGGAGTTCGAGACCAGCCTGGCCAATATGGTGAAACCCTGCCTCTATTAAAAATACAAAAATTATCTGGGCATGGTGGCATGCTCCTGTAGTCCCAGCTACTCAGGAGGCTGAGGCAGGAGAATCGCTTGAACCCGGGAGGCGGAGGTTGCAGTGAGTCGAGATCTCACCACTACACTCCAGCCTGGCGACAGAGCAAGACTCCGTCTCAAAAACAACAACAACAACAAAAATGGCATTTAGTTTTTTGCTTGTGTTTGTGTAACAAAAACTGAAAGCCATGTCATACCAGCATATGTAACATGTATTCCTGTGGCCTGGGAATTTACACCCAAGAACAGGTTTCACATCCATGATGAGTAACTTGGGTGAAAATTGTAAGTATCTTCCTCCATTGCCCATCTTCTGAAGTCATCCTCATCCAATAAAAGAACAAATGGTGATCTGGGATCTAAAGCCAGAGAGTTTGACCTCAGGTAGAGTCATTCAACCATGACTCTGTATCTTGATTTGAATCAAACGATGCTCTGTACGGCAGATAATCCAAGTATTTCAGTCCAGGAGTGCATCACCAGGGAAAGAGATATGTAGAAATGTCCTTAACATTATGATGATTTTATTAATGCTTTGATTAGTAGCAGCTGGAATTTAAAACACAAAAAGTTAATAAAAGTGGAGGCATGAACTTAAAATATATATACAAAATGCCTTCCTTAAATATGCCACTAAATTTTGGATTTGAGGTTTGAGAGGACTATAAGAAACAATATTTTTCATCACAATTGATGGTTACTAAATCTTCCTCTCAAATGCAATTGCATCAAATATATTTGAGTATTATAAGACCTTCCAAAAACCAGGTACAGAAACTTACTCTGATTGAAATATCAGTCCTCTTCCAACTCAACTAATTAAACATGAATGAGGAGCATGTACAATTGAACTTTAAACATTTGCTTATGTCATACACTGGCTGGTTGGTAAGAATACAGCTGGTAGAGCCCAACCAAGGACCGAATGGACCAAAAGTAGCTAGCAAAAACCCCTTCCCCTCTCTCCTTCCCTCTTTCTCCCTTCTTTTTCTTCTCATACCTTCCCTTTTCTCTCCCTCCCCACTGTACTTTTTCTTTTTCATTTCCTTTGCCTTCTTCTCTCTCTACATCCCTCACTGTTTCCCTTACTCTCTGTTTCTCTTCTTTTCAACCTTTTCTTCCATCTATATCCCCCCTTCTTCTGCTCCCTTTCCCTCTCTTCCCCCTCCCACCCTGCCTCTTTCAACACCCCTCTTCCTTTTACTCTCTCCCTCCTTGCTCCTTGTGCCATCTTCTCTCCATTCCTACTTCTCCCTCCCTCTGCCTCTCCTTCTCTTTCTCTCTTTCCCATACCCCACCCACCCTGCTTCCTTCCTCTCTCTCCACCTTCATCTCCTCTAGATGTCCACTCTAGGGTTTGATAACTGGCCTAGACTTCAGCTCTTCTCCAAGAAGCCCCAGATGTCTTTTTCACCTACCCATCATCTTTTTTATTTTCTTAATTTGTTATTTGGCATATGCTAATTTTCTTTCTCGTCCCATTTAATTTCATACTCCATGTCTTTTTCCTTATCCCTCTAGGAGGAAATACATCCACCTGCTCAATTCTTTTTGTTTCAGAATTTCTCTACCTTTTTTTGAACAGCTTCCAGTATCTCTTTGTTACTAAACAAACAGGAAATAGCTAAACAAAAATTAATTTGCTGTCACTACATCATCTTAGAAAGAAAACTAGAACTAAAAAAAGTGCTTTTCTAAAATGTGTTTTCTTCATGGCCTTTGTAATTTAAAAGACATGTAAAAATTGATAATTAGGGATAATAAAGTTATCAGAACTTAAAAATAAAAGGGGGTTAAACAGTTATGAAATAGTTAATGCATGAGTCACAACTCTGTATCATTACCATTTGGCAGTCATTATCACTTGCCAGCTTAACAAAAGTCTCTAGGAAACTGAAAGCCAGAAGTTGTAAATTATAATAAGGGTCACAGCTTTTCTGGAAGGATGAGGCCAAAGAGGCATATTTGAATTTAAACAGACAAAATTCTAGGGAAATGTGGAAGATTTTACGTCCTAATACAGTAGAAAAATACTAAGAGAATTGGGGTATTGTGTTTTCTCAGGAGTCAAGTAAAATTTTAGATGAGAAAAGAGGGAAAGCAAACAATAAAATTTATCCTAATAATAGAAAACAGTATTCAGCTTCTGAATAGAATATCCACGTGACAACTGAAAAGACCTAATCGAAGCTTAACATTTGAACCATAAGCATAGCCAGGAACATGAACTAAAAACAAAGCAAGCAAACAAACAAATAAAAACCAGGAGAGAATTGATTCTCAGGTTTTAACTAATTTGGAGTCAAGATCTAATTATTTTAGCAGCAGAGAACACATACACACACAAAAAAGTTCCTAACTGTAGTGTAAAATTACTGTAGATACTTAAGAATGACAATTAACAATTGTCCTGCCACATATATAGGCTAGTGGGAGATTACATTGGAAAGACAAGTAGTGAAGGGACATAAAAATGACAGCACCAAGTGCTCAGTCAGTGCCCATAGATGATGTTTAATTGTGGGCAAGTAAGAATTTGAATTATGTTTTATTTTCCAATTTTTTCTAATTTACATATCTTTTTATTTATCCCAGCAGGAGTGATAGATGTCTATAACTTTTCCAGTGCACCCTTCTTTTTATGAACAGTTTTACTTATAAAATATTGTGAGCATGAGAGTATACATGTAAGACTGATACATGTGGAATTTATTTGCTGCTGCATTGAGACACCATAGTGCTCAGTCATACCAAGGGGATTTTTAAAAATTTAAGTTTTGTGGATACATAGTAGGTGTATATACGTATGGTTACATGAGAAGTTTTGATACAGGTATGCAATATGTAATAGTCACATCATGGAAAATGGGGTATCCATCCCCTCAAGCGTGTATCCTTTGTGTTACAAACAATCCAATTATACTCTTTTAGTTATTTAAAAATATATAGTTAAGTTATTATTGACTATAGTCACCCTGTTGCCCCAGCAAATACTAGGTCTTATTCATTTATTATAACTAATTTTTGGTACACATTAACCATCCCCACATACTCCCCATTCCTTCACTACCCTTTCCAGCCTCTGGTAAGCATCCTTCTACTTTTTATATCCATGAGTTCAATTGTTTAGATTTTTAGATCCTAAAGTGAGAACATGAGATGTTTGTCTTTCTATGCTTGGCTTATTTCACTTAATGTAATGACCTCCAGTTCCGTCCATGTTGTTGCATATGACTGGACCTCATTCCTTTTTATGGCTGAATAGTATTTCATTGTGTATAGGTACCACATTTGCTTTATTTTTCTGTTGATGGACACTTAGGTTGCTTCCAAATTTTGACTATTGTGAATAGTGCTGCAACAAACATTGGAGTGCAGATATCTCTTCAACATACTGATTTCCTTTCCTTTGAGTCTATACCTACAGTGAGTTTGCTGGATTGTATAGTAGCTCTATATTTAAGTTTTTGAGTAACTTTCATTTTTGGTGTCCCCTTTAATTTCTTTCATCAGTGTTTTATAGTTTTCATTGTAGCAATCTTTCATTTCTCTGGTTAATTCCTAGATATTTAATTTTATTTGTGGCTGTTATAAATGGCATTACGGTTTTGTGTCTTTTTCAGATTGTTCACTGTTGCTATAAAGAAATGATACTGAATTTTGTATGTTAATCTTGTATCCTGCAACTTTATTGTTTATCAACTGAATTTGTTGATCACTTCTGTTTTCTGGTAGAGTCTTTAGTTTTTTTCCAAATATAAGATCATACCATCTGCAAACAAGGATAATTTGACTACTTCCTTTCCAATTTGAAACTTCCCTCCC
>NW_012104499.1:1804551-1818285 GCF_000951045.1 Mandrillus leucophaeus
CCTCCCTCCCTCCCTCTGGGACTTCTAGTACTATGTTGAATACCAGTGGGGAAAGTAGGCATGCTTGTATTATTCCAGACATTAGAGGAAAGGCTTTCAGTTTTTTGTCATTTAGTATAGTGCTAGCTGCAAGTTTATTGTATATGGCTTTTATGTTGAAGTATGTTTCTTCTCAGTTTTCTGAGGGTTTGTTTTTATTTTGTTATCACGAAAGCACACTGAATTTTATAAAATGTTTTTCATCATTAATTGAAACAGTTATGCCAGGCGTGGTGGCTCACACCTGTAATCCCAGGACTTTGGGAGGCTGAGGCAGGCGGATCACGAGGTCAGGAGATCGAGACCATACTGGCTAACGCGGTGAAATCCCGTCTCTACTAAAAATACAAAAAAATTAGCCAGGCATGGTGGCAGGCGCCTGTAGTCCCAGCTACTCTGGAGGCTGAGGCAGGAGAATGGCATGAACTCGGGAGGCGAGTTTGCAGTGAGCCGAGATTGTGCCACTGCACTCCAGCCTGGGTGACAGAGCAAAACTCCCTCTCAAAAAAAAAAAAGAAATAGTCATGTTTTTTGCCCTCCATTTTGTTGATATGATGTATCACATTGATTGATCTGTGTATGTTGAACCATCCTTGTATCCCAGGAATAAATCCTACTTGATCACGATAAATTATCTTTTTAATGTATTGTTGAATTCAGTTTGCTATTATTTTGTTGAGGATTTCTGCAATATTTTTCAGAGAGATTGGCCTGAAGTTTTCTTTTTTTGAAGTGTCTTTGTTTTGTTTTGGTAACAAGGTAATACTGGCCTCATAGAATGAGTTTGGAAGTGTTCCCATCCCCTCTGTTTTTAAAATGCCTTGAGAAGGATTGGTATTATTTCATTAAATGTCTGATACAATTCTGCAGTGAAATCACCAGGTTCTGAGCTTTTCTTTACTGGGAGACTTTTTATTATGGCTTCATTTTTGTTACTTTTTATAGGTTTCTTCAAGTTTTGGGTTTCTTCATGGTTAAATCTTGGTAAGTTGTATGTGTCTAGAAATTTGTCCACTTTTTCTAGATTTTCTACTTTATTAGCATACAATTGCTCATAGTAGCCAGTACTAATCCTTTGAATTCCTGTAGTATCAGTTGTAATGTCTTCCTTTTCACCTATGATTTTGTTTATTCGGGTCTCATTTTTTCTTAGTCAGTCCTACTAAAGGTGTGTCAACTTTGTTTAACTTGTTGAAAAGCCTGGTTTTTGTTTCATTGATCTTTGATATTGTTTTCTGGTGGTAAGATTTAATTTTTTATTTTTATTTCTTATGCATCCCTTGTATAATTTTTGCTTTGAGGTTACCATGAGGCTCGCAAATAGTATCTCATAACCCATTATTTTAATGTGACAACAACTTAATGCTGTTTGCATAATCAAAGAAATAAGCAAAAAAATACTAACAAAATTTCTACACCTTGATTTCATTCCCAGGCATTTTGACTTTTGCTGTTCCTATTTATATCTCATTATATTGTCCATGTCTTGAAAAGTTGCTGTATTTATTATTTTTTATTGGTTCATTATTTAGTCTTTCTATGTAGGATAAGAATTGTTTACACACCACAGTTACAGTTTCATAATATTCTGTGTTTTTCTGTGTACTTACTATTGTCAGTGAGTTTTGTACCTTCAGATGACTATTCATTGCTCATTAACATCCTTTTCTTTCTGATTGAATTAGTCCCTTTAGCATTTCTTGTAGGACAGATCTGGTATTGATGAAATCTCTCAGCTTTTAGTTGGGAATGTTTTTATTTCTCCTTCAGGTTTGAAAGATGTTTTCACTGGATATGCTATTCTAGAGTAAAAGTTTTCCTTCAGCATGTTAAATATGTCATGTCACTGTCTCCTGCCTGTGAGGTTTCCACTGAAAAGTCTGCAGTCAGATGTATTAGAGCTTCATTGTATGTCATTTGTTTCTTTTCTCTTGCTGCTTTTAGAACCCTTTATCCATGATATTTGGAAGTTTAATTAATACATTCCTTGAGGGAGTCGTCTTTGGGTTAATCTGCTTAGTGTTCTATAGCCTTCTTGTACTGAATATTGATATCTTTCTCTAGATTTGAGAAGTTCTCTGTTATTATCCCTTTGAATAAACGTTCTACCCCCTCTCTTACTCTACCTCCTCTTTAAGGCCAATTACTCTTACATTTGCCTTTTGAGAGTACTTTCTAGATCCTGTAGGTATGCTTCTTGTTTTTTATTCTTTTTTTTGTTTTGTTTTCTCTCCCTGTGTATTTCAAAATAGCCTACCTTCAAGCTCATTAATTCTTTCTTCTGCTTGATGAATTCTGCTAGTAAAGAGTGCTGATGCATTCCTCAGTATGCCAATTGCGTTTTTTAACTCAAGAATTTCTGCTTGATTTCTTTTAATTATTTCAATCTCTGTTCGATTTATCTAATTCTAAATTCATTCTGTGTTATCTTGAATTTCTTTGAGTTTTATCAAGACAACCATTTTGAATTTTCTGTCTGAAATTTCACGTATGTCTGTTTCTCCAGGATTGAACCCTGGTGCCTTATTTCATTTGGTGAGGTCATGATTTCCGGGATGATCTTGATGCTTGTGGATATTCATCTGTGTCTGGGCATTGAAGAGTTAGGTATTTATTGTAGTGTTCACAGTATGGGCTTGTTTGTACCTGTTCTAGTTAGAAAGACTTTCCAGGTATTCAAAAGGACTTTTATGCCGTGATCTAAGCTGTATCTGCTTTAGAAGGCATCCTAATCCCAGAAATGCTGTGGTTTTTACGGACCTGTAGAGGTACTACCTTGATGGTCTTGGGTAAGATCTGAAAGAATACTCTGGATTACCAGGCAGAGACTCTTGTTCTATTCCCTTACTTTCTCCCAAACTCACAGTATCCTCTCTCTTTTCTGAACTGCCTAGAGCTGAGGGTGGAGTGACACAAGCACCCCTGTGGCCACCACCACTGGGACTAAACTGGGTCAGACCTCAAGCCAGCATGGTAGTGATTCTCACCCAAGGTCCACTGTAATCACTCCCCGTCTACGAGCCTCAAATCTGGCTCCATGACTCTGCAATCAGCGGGTACTAAAGCCAGCCAAGCCTGTGTGCCTCCTTTCATGGCAGTGAATTCCGTCAAGCCCCAGGTGGGTCCAGATGTGCCATCCTCTGGGTGCCAAGGACTACAGTAAAAAACCTTAGAAGTCTACCTGGTGTTCTATTGTACTGCCGCTGTGCTGGCACTAAAAGCACGAGATGCAGTCCTTTCTACTCTTCCTGCCCCTTTCCAGTGTCAGAGAATCCTCACCCTGTAACCACCAGTACCCACAGGCCAACAAGCAGTTCTCCCAGGGTAACTTTTTTTCTCCCAGGGTACCAATTTTCCCTTTATGCCCAAGGTCTCTTCAGTCAGCTTGCAGTGAATGCTGCCTGGCCTGGGATGCACCCTTCAGAGCAGTGGGCTCCACTCTGGGCCCAGAGCCATTCCAGAAATGCTATTCAAGAGCCAAGGTCTGGAACTGGAGTCCCTAGGAGCTTATTTGGTGTTCATCACTACTGGTTATTTATGAGCCAAGGTCTCTTCAGTTAACAGGTGATGTATCCTACCAGGACTGGGTCCTTCCCTTTAAGGCAGTGGGGTCCCTTCTGGCCCAAGAGGGAAACACTGAATTCAATGCCTCACAATTGTTACAGTCTCCATATCCCCAGCATACAGAATTGCTCTCTGCACTATGCCACTGCTGCAGGTGACTGGGGAAGGGTAGCACCTGTGATTCTACATTATTTTTCCTACCTCTTCAGTGTCTCTTTCAGTGAAATGAAGTTAAAACCACGTATTGTGTGTTCTCACATGGTATTTGGTTCTTACGAAAGTGCTTTTTGTGTGTGTGTAGTTGTTAATGTTGTATCTTTGTGTGGGGGGTGTTTGGTGAAGACTTCTATTCTGCCATCTTGATCTGTTTCTCTTGAGGGAGTGTTTTAAGTAGCTCAATGACTTCAAGACCAGACCACCTTGTGCCTGACATACTTTCATTTATCTAGTTCATTAATGATATGGGGTGTAATTTTATAAAAATTATCTTAAGAAAGATTCATCTCTTCCTAGTCGTGATTGGTCACTCGGCAGTTACGTGTGCCCATTTTCTGTCAGGCATGCTCTACAGTGATGTTACATTATCTTCTTTGAATTTGAAGAAGGGAATTTAAATAGCTGTGATAATACCTTAGGAAAAATATGCATGTGATAGCTAAGTGCAATTGCTAAACTCTAAACTCACAGAGGGAAGCCATTCAGAATTTCATTATTTGTTTATACAACTTTGGCTACATTGCAGGCATTATATTTGCTTCACGGTGTGATATTAGCATGTTACAAGTTTGTGATATTTTCATATGTAATCCTTCAGCAGAATAGCTGCAGTCCTTATTGTTTTCATACTGTCAGGTGGTGAAGTCAGCACCTATATATGTCCAGTCAATTTCTCAGGCTGCTAAAGGTAGATTTTACAATATGAGCACTTCTGTATTTAATAAGAACACAGTCAGTGAATATTAATTGAGTGCTTTCAACATTCCTACCGGTAATGAAAACCTTGGGTAATTTATAATGGAATTATTTGAAAGCGGGGACATTAGATGCTTATATTCTTGTGTAACATTAAGTTGAGTAAACATCTAGATAAAGAAGAGGTAGAGGAGGTTGGCCTCCGTTTTTTGACAGGATGAAGAAAACTGACAGGGATTCTGTAGGGACATGACAGTTAAAGGTAATGCCAGAAATTTGACTGAGGGAAAGTAAGTCTCCAGGATTGAGGCTGATTAATATGGAAAGTATATTATACATGACCTAATTAACTTAATGCATTCTTAATTAGGTTAAGGGAATGTCTATATTTAGGCTCTTGCCAGAAACTAGTTGGAGAAAAAATGGGAAAATAAGAAAAATTAGTTTATATATAAAGTTGTGAGGAATAATAGTCTTAACCACAATTCTTAAGGAAACAAGGATAAAGACAAGAGGATATTAAGTATCTTACTATTATATTGCATATTTAATTATCTCATGTTGAAACTGAGTTTGCAATGTACTTTTTACTCATAAGACTTTATATTATTAATTGACATATTATTGAAGCCATTTGTAAGTTTAAATACTATTTTGGGGTTTCTACATAGTTTGATTTCTGGTAGAGATTGACAGTCTCCTCTCACTTATGTGAATTCCTTCAGAAAAGAGGTTTTGTATAAATTATCCAAATGCCTAGACTACTCTGGCAAAACTACTATTTTGAGACACTTGCAGACTCCTGGCGGCAGCATTGTCAGGGGCCCTTGTGTTAGCATTCATAGTTAAACTTTCCTAATGAGGGTTTAGGTTGAATATACAGCCTCTCTAAAAGAAAAAGTAGGTTTTGGCTGTGCCCTGCATGTATAAGATTTCAAATTGTCTGCACCATTACTTTTTTGACTTTTGTGCCTTTTTAGTTTTCTAACCAGAGATATGGAAATTGACGATGCAGCCATGCAAATTAGAACTTCATTACTGGAAAAATAGTTTTAAAACCAAACCCATCCTCACCGGTTGTTCCCATCCTCCAACAGGTAGGTCAACAGGTTCCAGAGAATTACTCTTATTTCCACCCAGCCTCCTCTCTGATCCTTTGATTCAGCTATATTATTATATCAAGTCATTCCTCAGTCATGGAACTTTCCCTTTCTGGAAACTATGCCCAGGACTTCTTTTATATTTTCGGGTAACTGTTTAATAAGATTTTTCATTTTCCTAACTTTTCTTCAACCAACAATTTTAAAGCTCATATTAAAAATAACCTTTTGACATTTCTTTGTACATTTTCAGTTTTATCTCTTCTTAAGCCCTTCTCTTTTCAGAGTTTAATTTTCATATTATGTCTTCCTCTATTATCTTACTGTAAATTAAGTTGTAAACTGTAATAAAAAGTCAGATTCTAAATAACATAAATTTTCATGTTTTAATTAAATGCATTTTTAAACCATCTTTTTTCTAAAATTACTTCTCATTATTATATTTCCAATATAGAATATTAATTTCCACCAAACATGCACTTAAAACATGAATTTATTGAGAACATGATTGTAAAATTATTTTGTTCATATGTACAAACATTGCCAGAAATTTCATATCCATTCAATTAAATTCACAATATTTTACGTATGTTGACCACATCTTTTTGGTTTTAGCACTGAAACTGCTAACTCCTGGCAACCTCTTCAGTTGCAGAAAGACAAGGACCTAATACAGTTTTTGAGAGGTTGAAAGGAGACAAAAAGCAGCTAGCACAGCATTTAGCCGACAGTGAAATTTTGGCTGGGCGTGGTGGGTCACGCCTGTAATCCCAGCACTTTGGGAGGCTAAGGCGGGAGGATCAAGAGGTCAGGAGATCGAGACCATCCTGGACAACATGGTGAAATCCCGTCTCTACTAAAATACAAAAAATTAGCCGGGCATTGTGGCGCATGCCTGTAGTCCTAGCTACTCGGGAGGCTGAGGCAAGGGAATCAATTGAACCTGGGAGGCAGAGGTTGCAGTAAGCCGAGATTGCACCACTGCACTCCAGCCTGGCGAAAGAGCAAGACTCTGTCACAAACAAACAAAACAACAACCAAAACAAAACAAAAAAAAACAAAACAAAAAAATCATACATTTCTGGGTACAAGTTACCCAATCATGTCAACCCTCAAATTTCATATCCACTCAATGAAATTCGCAATATTTTACATACATCGACCACATGTTTTTGGTTTTAGCACTGAAACTCCTAACTCCTGGCAACCTCTTCAGTTACAGGAAGACAAGGACCTAATAGAGTTTTTGAGAGGTTAAAAGGAGATAAAAATCAGCTAGCACAGCATTTAGCTAACAGTGAAATTTCATAGCTGGTTACTCCCCTTTTCCACTCTTCTCTCTCAATCTTCTGGTCTTATAAAGAATGCATTATTTAAGAGAAAGACAGCAGTGTGATACTGTAAAATGACAGACCTGAGCTCTACCACTGACAAGCTGAGTGACTTTGGTCAAGTCATCGCCACTCTGTGCCTCAGTTTCCTCATGGACAAAATGACGATAATTATCACTATCCTTACATTACAGTTGTCACTAGGATCAAATTAAATACAGTTTGTAAAAGCACCCTCTAAGATAAAAAGCATGGTAAACCTGAATCCCGTAAGTATAGGCTTTCCAAATACTGTGATGTTGGATGTGAAAGTATCTCTATGTCTTGGTCTGCTTTCTGGTAGCTGATGCCGTATCAGCCACATTCACTTCTTCACCTTGAAATAGGAAGACTTCAAAAAAAAAGTACCTTACTTTACGATTCCTAAGTGATATAAACATTCCTCACACAGTTTAGAGCATCAGTACAGATATTCAATGCTCACTTCACCAAATTCTCAGATTACAAACCCTCACCATTGGCCGTGTGTGGTCTATTTGCTTTACAAGTTGACAGCTTTTCACTATTTCAGGAAATAGGCAAGCATATAATCAACAGAGTGGCAGTAAATTGGAACTCTGTGACACAGCTGGGGTTTCATCCACTTGCCTCCCTGAGGCCTTAGAAGGTCATTCCGGTTTTTTCCTTGTCAGAAAGCATAGCATAATTATTGATGCACTTTCAATGGTCACGGCAAGGGATGCATGTAAGCACCAGCAAAAATATCAAAAATTGTGTCTCAGTCATGGTTAACAGGGTGAGACATAGTTATGGAAAAACACAAAAGGGGACCAGCAATAGAACTCTGTTCCCTAATGTCATTAGGGAATGTCAGAAAGCTTTAGTTATAACTTAAGTCAAGCAGACATTATATTTACTAAGGGATTTTCAAAGCAGATGAACATTCCAAGATGATTTCATCCTTAATTCCTAACATAGAATCTGATACTAAGAATGCAACATGATGTAGTGGAAAGAATACAGGATATGAAAGACAAAGAGAAGCAACATTTCTACTCCTGCATCTGCTCTAGGAGGTATGTTGTGACCTGGGGCATAGAGGCACTTGTTAACTAGTTGTCATCTAATGAATGTGTTGTACAAAATATCAGAAGTAGACTTCCCTATGGATAACCAAAAAAAGAGAAAAACCTAGTACTTAGAGCCCTCAAGTATGAATATATAAACACACACATAAAGAAAAAGACAGCATGATCTTCCAGTCAAAGACAACAATATGTGCAGATTTATTGACACCTGGAACAGGACAATGTGTTCTCACTAGTTAGTATCTTGATTAAGAGGCAGGGGTGGGGACAGGAAGGGGATCAGCGGAACTGGACAATTTGAAAAACAAGAAAAAAACATATAGAAGGTTAGATTGTGCTTATATACTGTGCTAGAGGCTTTGGACTTTATCATACAGTTGGTAGAAAGCCTGGGCTGGGAGTGGCAGAGAAATATTGCTATCTCAAGAGCTTTTTTTACAGAAAAAAAAATACTCTAGTGGTAGTATAAAAGATGAATTGGTCATTGAGAGACTGGAGGGAGATGGAGATCAGGTTAGGAGGCTACAGCAATAGACAAGAGATGTTAATGGTTTGAATAATGGCTCCTGTGACAGCATACACATTGCTTTGTTGACTTTTGAAGGTTTACAGGCTGCCACCCCCTCCAAGGAAAAGAGAATTTTATATTTTCCCTCTCAGATTCTTCCCTTGTCCTTCTCTCCCACCACCAACATACACAGCAACTTGCTTTCCTCCTTTAGCCTCTGGAAGCCTAAGGAGTCTTGCTTTCTGGGAGAGAGGATGAGTGGATGTAAAAGAAGTAGAAGAGATGACAATGAAATCAATAAAGGGTTTTTTTGTTGGTTTTTTATTGTTTTTGGTCTGATTGTATGTTTGTTTTTAATCACATTGAATCAGGTTTGGAGTTGAAGAGATAAATTAGACATGGGAATGGCTCTGGGGAAGATGTGACTGAAAGGGAATTAAGGAATGGAAGAAGGAGACTTGAAGGCTTAGTCCAATGGATTGCAAGTTAGATCTCACACTAACATTCCTCAAGAGATGCTAGTAAAGAATAAAATTATTTTAAACTGTTCTTCGACTGCTGAGCTAAACTGCTTACAAGATCAGATGGCATGTATCAACAGATTCAAAAGGAGGCTTACATTTCTTGAACTTCTTCTATCTCCATTACGCAGAAGGTATGTAACTTATCACAATACACAGAGTTAATTAGTGGCTGACCTGGGAACCTGCACTCAAGGTAGGTATTAGGATCATCATTTTACAGATGAGTAAACTGAGGATCAAAGATTCAGTAATTTTGCCAAGGCACACATCATGTAAGTAGCAGAGTGGGAATAGATCTTGTAGTCTGTACTCTTTCCACTTTTTTCTCTGCCTACCAAAGGTAGATTTTACATGATGATTTTACAAGTAAAAAGATAAGTAACTTATCACTCTTTTTACTCTGCCAGGCTGCCTTCTAAGCCTGGAATAAAGCAGACATGATAAGAATGGTAAAGAGGGCTTGAAAGAGTAGATTTTACTGAGGCAGATGGTGAGGCTATTATCCAATATTGACAGGGGAAGGGGCAGAGTAAACTGGAATGTGATCGAGTAAATGTGAGTTTAGGCATGATGAATTGCAGGTTTTTATGAGACCTCCAGTTGGAGATGACCCAGAGAAATTTGTAAGTACAGTATAGAACCTGAACTTAAGAGACAATCTGGGCTGGGACTAATGATTTAAGACAATCTACATACAGACGAGAATGATTTTTAATTGGAGTGAATGAGATTACCCAGGAAGAGTGGCAGAGTCTTCTTGGATCCAGAACCCACAGACTCCTTGTAAAGCTAAACCTTTTCATCATCCTCATTGAGTCTTTCAGCTATAGCTTTCATTTAGCACAAAACAACTCTAATAATATTTGTTACAGAAAACATGTATTATTTTACACTAGAAATTATTGTTAACCCCGTTATAAACACTACAGAACAGAGAAGGTATGCAACTTATCACAATACACAGAGTTAATTAGTGGCTGACCTGGGAACCAAAATCACACAGTTTGTCCACAGTACCTGTACTCTGAACCATTGTAAGTCAGTTCCTTTCAACACCTAATATCTGATGAAATGAAATAAAATCCATTCATGTGATTATTATTGGTCTTTTCTTGGCACTTTGAAGAGCCAAGTAGAGAAATTCCTGCATTCCTCACTTTGATTCTTAGTCTCTGGTAACTCATATCACAATTCATTACAAGGCTGAATAAAATAATGAATTGAAAATTAGAGAAAAGTGGCAGATGGGGGCAAGGCTAACTTGCAGCTCCTGCTTGGACAGACAGAGCAGCATGTGGAGACTCACATCATGAACTTTTGCTCCAAGAACTACTGCAGGAACATACCAGAAAAGTCCAGAGAATCCACAGACCCTATGCAGGAAGCAGCTTGCCTCTGCAGGCTCCATAAGACAGCCAAAATCTGTGAGTGCCAAAAGTTTGAGAAGGTGAATGTCTGCCCCCAAACACATCACTGGGAAACCCGAAGGTCCATATCATGGGCCTTAAATTAAAGTGGTGGGAAAAGATATTCCATTCAAATAGATGTTTAAAATGAGTAGGAGTAGCTATTCTTACATCAGACAAAACAAACTTTAAAGCAACAACAGTTAAAAAAGATAAAGAGGAACATTATATAATGATGAAAGGACTAGTCTAATAGGAAAATACTACAATTCTACATATCTATGCACATAATACTGGCACTTCCAAATTTATAAAACAATTACTACTAGACCTAAAAGATGAGATACACAGCAACACAATAATAGTGGGGGACTCCAACACTCCACTGACAGCACTAGACAGGTCATCAAGACAAACCCTCATGGAACTGGAGAAACAAGAACAAACCAAATCCAAACCCAGCAGAAGAAAATAAATAACAAAGATCAGAGCTGAACTAAATGAAATTGAAACAATAAAATCACAAAAGATAAAAGGAACAAAAAGCTGGTGGCTGGAAATTTATTAAAATATCTGGTGCCAGGCAGACATAAGTCCTTTTTTATAAAGTTTTCGGGTGGTTTTAATGTGAACCCACAGGTAAGCATCAGTCACTGAAATAACTCCAGTTACTTGTTTGTCTTACCTTATGGATATTTACTGCAGCAACCTTCAGAGATGATATAGAAATCATATTCATAAAACTTCACTTGTCAACCTTGATAAATTCCAGGAAAAAGCCGTTGCAACTTTATTTTCCCTAGAAGAAAGAGAAAAAATAAATACAATATTTGATTTTGAAACATTAAATATTGCTACATGGTTTCATAAAAGAACTTTGTGCAGCTATAAAATTACCAACTATAAAATTAGACTCCTCAATCCTCAGAGCAAATGGAATATTTGTCCCTCAGTGCAGCAGTGTTGATCCATAATGACTGTTATTAGTTTCACTTTAATACTACAAAATATTTCACTTGCATTAGTTATTAGGTCTTTGCAATGCATTCTGTCCCCATAGCTTTTTTTAACTCCATGTGATATTTATTTTATAGTCGTCATCTGTGATATCACCATGACAGGTGGCACTTATCGAAACACGATAAGCATGTTTGCCATCCCTGCCTAGTGACTGATTTATTCAGAGGTCTTTTTTCAAACTCGAATTTCTTTTGAATTGCTATAGAATGCAAATAGAATAAAGACCCCTGTCCCTGGTTAAATCACTCCTCAAACCAGCAAAATGTCAACCCAGAATCTTCTCAAAATGATCTCCCCCATGCTTAATGCGTTTCTTCTAAGGTCTACAATGCTCACTAGTGACCTGAATTTCTGTATTCCTTCTCAGATTTTGGTATGTTACATAACCTCTTTGAACCTTAGCTACTTGCTTCAGAAAACAGGGCTAGTGATGCCCACATTGCATTATTATTCTGCGAATTAAAGACAAATATTTTAAAATACAGTGTCTAACTTATAACGACTATGCAATAATTCTGGCTATTTTTATTAATCACCAACTTATCTATTCATTTACTAACATTTATTGAGCACTTTCTATATGTCAGGCCAACAGCCAACAAAAGAAAAATACTCCCCATCATGAGACAAAAAAAAACAAACAAGTTATATAAGTAAAATATAGAAAGGATATTCGATGGTGACAAGTACAATGGAGAAAAACAAATCGGGAAAATGGAATGGGGACTAGCTAGGTCAGGACAGAATGTTTCGATTTTATACTGGGTGGCCAAGAAAGGCTCAGTGATAAAGTGATCTGAAAGAATTAGGGAGGGATTAGGCCATTTTGTTAACTGGAAGAGCAATCCAGGCAGAGGGGACAGCAATTTCAGACACATCCCTTGCATTTTTAACAAATAAAGGTGTCAGTGTTGCTGGTCATTATACAATGCAGCCTTAGACAGTACACAAACAAATGGATGTCAATGTGTGCCAATAAGACTTTACTTGAAACCACTGACATTTGAATATCATACAGTTTTCACGTCATGAAATTTTCTTCTCTTTATTTTTTTAAATATTAAAATAAAATTTTAAAATTATTAAATTTATTATTAAAATATTAAAACTATTAAACATGGGCAATACAAAAATAGTTAGCAGGCTGGAATTGGCTCATGGGTCACAGTTAACCATCCTCTGTTCTAGGGCCTTGAAGACCATTGTGAGGGCTTTAGGTTTCAATGATTGAGATATGGAACCACTGGAGAGCTCTGAGCAGCTAAAGAATAGGACCTGATATGCATTTCAGAAGGATCCCTCTGGCGGCTGTGTTGAATTGGGGGCAAAGGTACAGCAGGGATGCCATTAGAATACTAATTCAAGGCAAAGGTGATGGTGGCTTATCTCAGGATGGTAATGAAAGAAGTAGTGAGAAGTGGCCAGTTAGTGGATATATTTAAAGATCTGCATCCCATATATTAGGATTTTTGCATCTATGTGCATGTGTGGGCTGGGCTGTGCTTATCATTTTTTTCATATTACTCTTTGCTTTCTTTGCTATTATGGTTCTACTAGCACCACAAAAAGAAGGATATTTTGTTTATTTGTTTGTTTATATTTACTGAAGAATTCTGCAAGTAGGAAATTTATCTCTTCCTTAAACTATTGATAAAAATCCATTATAAAACCACCTGAGATTTATGTTTTCTTCATAGAAAGACTTTTAAATGCAGATTTCTTTTATATTTATGAGACAAACCCATGTTTCTATTTTTTCTTGAATACATTTGGTAATGTCTCTTTTTCTAGCATTTTGTCTATATACCATATATTTTCAAATACTTTGTCACAAAATTGTTTATAATATCCTCTTACCCTTGTCATCTCTACCACATCTGCCATTGCATAACCTTTTCATTCCCATTGTGTTTTCTTTGTTCTTTCTTTTTTCGTGATAAATTTATCTGAGATCTATCAATTTTAACTATCTTTTTACATATTAAGCATCCAGCTTGGTTGATTCTCTCTTCTATATATGTTTCTACGTAATACATTCCTTTTATTATCCTTATTATTTTCTTCTACTTTATTTGAGTTTCTTATATATTATTTTTCTAACTTATTATCTGGAATTACTTGCTCATTATTTTCAGCTCACCCATCTCATGGAAGTTTTAAGACTATACATGTCCCTCCATTTAAAGCAGTGTGCAGAGGGAAATTTATAGTAATAAATGCCCACAAGAGGAAGCAGGAAAGA
>NW_012104499.1:1820920-1824398 GCF_000951045.1 Mandrillus leucophaeus
CATATACACCATGGAATACTATGCAGCCATAAAAAACGATGAGTTCATGTCCTTTGTAGGGACATGGATGCAGCTGGAAACCATCATTCTCAGCAAACTATGGCAAGATCAGAAAACCAAACACCGCGTGTTCTCACTCATAGGTGGGAATTGAACAATGAGATCACTTCGATACAGGAAGGGGATCATCACACACCGGGGCCTGTTGTGGGGTAGGGGGAGGGGAGGGATAGGATTAGGAGATATACCTAATGTAAATGACGAGTTAATGGGTACAGCACAACAACATGGCACATGTATACATATGTAACAAACCTGCACGTTGTACACATGTACCCTAGAATATAAAGTATTAAAAAAAGACTATACATGTCCCTCTACATGCTACTTGAGCTGCATCCAGTTAGTTTTCATATTTAATGTTTTCCTTATTGTAGATAGGCATTTTCTAATTAATATCATTATTTATTCTTGGACTTATGAACTACTCAGCAATTTGCTTTCAATTTTTCAATTTTTAAAACCTATGATATTCAATTAGTCATCTACATTTTCATTGATTGTGTGGTCTACATGATATCAATTCTTAGCAAAATTTTAAGTCTAACTTTATAAACCTTACTATCACTAATAAATGAACAATATCTTATTATCTTCTGCCTTTCCATATTCCTGATAGTACTACATCCATTCCATCAGTTTTGTGATCATATGAAGTCCTCTAACACAAATAACCTATTCGTCTTTAAACTGTTTATTACCTCCTTCTCCTCTTACCCATCATAGCTTCTAGAGGCCAGCGTCTGTTAACAAGGGAGTTAAATATATGTCAATAAAACTCCGTGTCCTTCTCTCTCTCTTCTTTCTCTCTATTGACAAAATTCTAGCACTACTCAAACATAAATCTCTGGAGCTTTTGTTTTCGCAGCCAAATGTGGCTACCGAAAAATAGCAATAATACTGACTGACTCATCTTACATTAAACTTAGGGCCACAATTCTGAATTGTATACTCTGTATTTCCTCAGGGACCTAACCATATTTCCTTAGTAAATTCTCTCTTCTCTATAAATTCCACTTCCTCTATTGCTATAATGGGTGAATTTGTCCTGGCTGCCCAGTAAAGTAACACTTCATCAGGGCACTGGAGCCTCCTTATCTACCCAAGAACTTTGCTGGTACGATTGACTCCAGTCTCCTGCAACACCGATATTTTGTTACTCACCAGATAATAGCCTTCAGCATCCAAATATTATACAATAGATCCCATATTTTTTAAAGAAAGCTATCTCAGCCCCCACATCCTCTTCCAGCTTCTGTCCCATTGTTTTGTCCCCTTTTAAAATAAAACTCTTTGAAATTGTTCCTCTTAACTCTTTTCCCCCTATTCCCAAACCAAGCTTTTATCATCATCTAAAAATGTTTCTCACCTTAGGAGGTCATTCGCCATAGTAGAGATATACAGAAACAAATCATTACTTGAAAAAAAAAAAGTGTAATGTTTATTGACATTGTCACCGTAAATCAAAATTTGTATCTACTTCTGTAAACTATGTCTCAGTTGATTCAGACTTCAGAGGGAACAGGGATGCACGCTCCTGACACAAACAAACCCAAATGAAAGAGCTGTCAATACCATTAGTTTTTTTCATATATGTCTGGCATATTCAGTTCTTGGCTATCACATCACTTACTCCATAGCAGAAAACAAGCAGCTCTCAATCTTTCCTTTTTTCATGGACCAAATGACTAATGAAGTCCATATGCATGAAATACCCTCAAAGAATCCCTGGGACACTAGCTGCACCTCCACTAACGCCTTCCTCCCTTTTGAAAAACCAACACTTATTAAGTACTTGCTCTGCATTAGGTATTATTCTAAGCACCTGGCATACATCAACCGATTTAATGCTTGCAACAGCTTTACAGAATAGCAGAGTAGGCACTATGATTATCCTCATTTTACACATCAGGAAACTGAGGCCCAGAGAGAAGAAATGGCATGCCTAATGTCACATGGTTAACAAAGTGGCTGAGCCAGAATTCAAGCACAGGCTGCCAGGCTCATTATAAATACTCTTAAACCATTCTGCTTCACTTCCCCTCTCCTTCCACTCCTACTAAAGAGACCTAAATCAAGTGGATTAGAGTGCCACTATTAAAGGTGTAATCTTGAAAAATGGTACCCAGAAACATCCATGCTGTAACATTAACTAATGACTACCTACCTTTTTCCTTTTATCAAGTTCCACTCTCCCCCAAGCCTACTGTGCTTTATTTCAGTCTCTCCAGCATGCCAACTTCTCTCACGTTACAGGGACCATGTACATTCTCTTCTCTGTACTCAAGTATTTTCACCCTGGCTCTCACATGGCTGGCATCTTCATATCCTGCAGCCTCACCATCCAACTACCTCTTCCTCTCCTCTCCCACTATTTACCATTGTACTCGGTTTCCTTCATAACTATTGTAATTTGAAATCATATATTTATCTGATTACTTAATTACTTTCTATTTTCCTGTCTAGATACAAAATCTGTTAGGGCTGAGATTTTTGCCCATATAATTGCTCTTATAATTTGATATACCAATCCTGGCACCATCAGGGCAGAGCTAGGGTGTGGCCCTATCTACCTGAGCACAGGGGAAATGATTATCCAGGAAAACTCAGGCATAATACACTCTGAACAGTACATCAAATAGTTGTAATCAAATGCTATTTACATATTTCTGTGTGTATCCATGTAAATCTGTTCTAACTTCTTTATTGTTGTAGCCCTGGCTATGGGCACAGTGCCTGATACCTAGTAGATGCTCAATAAATGTTTGCTGAATATATCAGTGAATTAATTAGTAAATGAAATGGCTACTCCAGGTAGTCTCCTCTCTTTAAATGTCATAAGGCAAATTTATATATTCTCTTTCAGCAGTGGAAAGACTGCTTGCTGATTGGCAATAAAAGTGAAGCTATTAAGGGGTTGTATCCATGTGACATTATAATCTTGTTCATTCAGGAATGAGGGAAAGCCCAAATCTTGCCTGCTGGCATTGTCACATCTCTACGTAAGTCAATTGAATAGTATGCATAAAAGAGACACGGGTAAGCAAAGCAACACTTATTGTTAACTAAAATGTTGACCTGTAAATTCCAAGGTACATCTCAACTGTATCAGTTGCAGTATTTACAGACACAAAGGGCAAAAACATTCTGGAATCAAACTAGCCAAAAAAATAAAAAAATAAAGACATTTGTCTTCTCAACTAACAAGTTCAGTGGTCGGCCAGACTCCATCCACAGTTCTAAAGTTCAACTCTTCATGATTCTTTGGCTCTCTGCCCTTCCATGTGCTGGTGTCATCCTCAGGCTAGTAGCAAGATGACTGCAATAGTTCCTGGTGGCATATCCATACAAAAGAAAGTCCAGAAAAGTAAAAGAAGGTACTATCTTATCTGGTGTTACTTTAATTAATTAATTAATT
>NW_012104499.1:1824913-1825393 GCF_000951045.1 Mandrillus leucophaeus
AAAAGAGAATTTTAGACCAATATCCCTGATGAACATCGATGCAAAAATCCTCAATAAAATACTGGCAAACCAAATCCAGCAGCACATCAAAAAACCTTTTCCACCATGATAAAGTGGGATTCAACCCTGGGATGCAAGGCTGGTTCAATATACACAAATCAATAAATGTAACCCAGCATATAAACAGAATCAAAGACAAAAACCACATGATTATCTCAATAGATACAGAAAAGGCCTTTGACAAAATTCAACAGCCTTCATGATAAAAACGCTCAATAAATTTGGTATTGATGGAACGTATCTCAAAATAATAAGAGCTACTTATGAGAACCCACAGCCAGTATCATACTGAATGGGCAAAAACTGGAAGCATTCCCTTTGAAACCTGGCACAAGACAGGGATTCCCTCTCTCACCACTCCTATTCAACATAGTGTTGGAATTTCTGGCCAGGGCAATCAGGCAAGAGAAAGAAATAAAG
>NW_012104499.1:1825443-1840714 GCF_000951045.1 Mandrillus leucophaeus
CACCATGTTGGCCAGGCTGGTCTCAAACTCCTGACCTAGTGATCTGCCTGCCTCAGCCTCCCAAATTGCTGGGATTACAGGTGTAAGCCACTGTGCCCAGCCAATTTTTTTTTTTTTTAAAGAGATTACAAATACTCTTTCTCCCCCAACAGATTCTCTTTCAGGTATTAATTGGCCAGAACAGGGTTGTAAGTTCATTCTTAATCAACAGCAAGGAGAATAAGACTGCTATAAAAATGTACCGGTGGTACAAACTACTACGTCATGGAATTTTTGAAATGTATAGAGGTGTTTTTGGTTGTCATGATGCTTGGAAAGAACTGCTGGCAATGTTCTAGATAGTCTCACAAAGAATTTTCCTGCAAAATGTTAACAGCATCTCCATTATTCTTTTACTTCTTTTTAAAAATTAAACACTGGGTTAAAGAAATCAAGATCTACTCCTAAAGCTGATGATGAGGTCACCCTCCTCTGAATCACGTGGGTGAGGAATGCCTACCTGAACATTATTAAAATATTCTTAGGGAGGGAGTGGGGTAGAGAATGCTTAAATAGGCAGCTAAGATGTCAACAATATCTCATAAGCAAGACTAGAACCCTTGGAGTTCTCCTTTTTTCCTAACTAGTTAGACTAAAAGAACCTCAAAACAAAAGTGGTCATTAGACTGTTATGTTTGCCATAAACCCAAAACTGGATTATAAATCTTGTCTTACTTGAAAAGGCTGGTCTGAAAAGAATAGGCTAGTCTAAGAAATGCCTGTGAGTGTCAGAAATGAAGCATCCAAAGAGAATGAGAAAGATTTTTTTTCCTTTAATTCCTAGAGTAGAGCTAATAAAATCTTTAGACGTGAAAGATAGGAAGAGAAGGTAGAGATAGAAAGAGATGTCAGGGTCTCTAGAAATTGGAGGAGTTAGCCATAGGATTTGCTCAGTTTCAACAGCTAATGAGTAGAAGAGAAGGAAAAAAGAGAGATCATCTCACTCTTTTTACCTCAGCCTCATCATGAAATCATATGAAAAGAGGTCAAATCCAAGTTCCCTAGACCTTTAAGTAAGGCGTGATATCTCCACTCATCATCACAGGGAACCAACCGGTATCTTAGAATTTAATGAATTTAGAACATTCCTTTTCTTTGAGGATGGATATAAAGAACTATATACCCATGGATCAATAGTTATCAAACTTGGATACTTATTAACTATGTAGATTCCAGATCTAGATATTGAGAGGACTGAGATTTACATACACACACACACACACACACATATATATACACACACATATATATATGTGTGTATATGTGTATATATATATTTCACCACAGTTTAATGATTCTGATAACAGATGGTCATGGTCCAGGAAACTACACTTCGAAAACAAATTTACGCAGTACAATTAGGCAGTGAATGGCCTGTTTGTAAATGAACAAATTCAATCCAAATTACACAAACGGAAACTTTTTTGACTGCATAGGAAATATTTTATTTAGAAGGGATGGATATAAAATTCATGTTAGACACTTGAAGAGGTTAAAAAACACTGGGCTCAAAAGCAAGATATATATATATGTGTGTATACACACACACACACACACACACATGTATATGTACATTTATAAGAGTTATAAGACAGTCATTTAAAACTTAAGTTTAGATCTTTCTAAGAGCAATATGGCCAAATAGAATGGACCCCATTTTAAAAACTATATACACACAACAAAGTATCTTCTTACGAACCAAAAACAAGATAAGCATTCTGAGTACCTGCTTTTAACTTCAAATCACTGAAAGAGGCACTGGAAGAGGGTGGGAAAGACAGGCTTTAAGCACCAACACCACCCCTCCCCCATCCCCTCACAGTGACCATGTGGCATGGAGAGAAAATCAGTACACTTGGTTCTGTGAGACATTGCATTCATCTTAGTGCTGCCCTGTCACAGCAGAAAGCAAAACTAGTCTGAACTCAACTGACTCTTACCCACAGAAGGAGTATTTAAACCAGCCCTAGTTAGAAAGGAATCACCCATGCCAGCAGTTGGAACTTGAATTCTGGCAAGCCTCACCACCATGGGCTAAACTACTCTGGGTCCCTAAATAATATTAAAATACAATCTAGGCCACAAGGACTGCAACCGCTAGATGAGTTCTAGTAGAGAACTGGGCTCAGAGCCAGTGAACTTGGGGAGCACATGACCTACTGAGACACCAGCTGGGGCAGTTAAAGCGGTGCTTGCATCACCCCTTCCCCAACCCCATGCTGCACAACTTGTGGTCCAAAAGATACCCCTTCTTTTCACTTAAGGAGAAGAGAGGGAACAGTAAAGAGGAATTTGTCTTGTATTTTGAATACCAGATCAGCCACAGCAGGATAGATCACCAGTCAAAGTTTGAGGTCCTATTTCCAGGCCCTAGCTACCAAATGACATTTCTAGACATGGTCTGGGACAGAAAGAAAACGAATGCCTTGAAGGAAAGGACCTAGTCCTGGAAGGACCCATCACATACTGACTAAAAAGCCCTATGGTTCTAAATAACCAGCAGTGATACCCAGGTAGTATGCTGTGGGGCTTGGGTAAGACTCTGAGAGTACCTGGCTTCAGATGAGACTCAGCAGATTCCCAGCTGTAGTAGCTATGGGGAGAGTATGGGGAGAGACTCCTTTTGATTACAAAAAGTAGAGGGAAACACAAAAGGGATTTTGTCTTACATCTTATGTACCAGCTCAGGAAAGGGGTGTAGAACACCAAGTCAGCTCCTGGGGTCCCAGATTCCATGCCTTGGCTACTGGAAGACATTTCTTGAATGGCTTTGAGCCAGAGGGGAGCCCACTGCCCTGAGGTGTGAGTCCTAGGCCTGGTAGCATTCACCATAAACCGACTAAAGAGACATTGACCATAAAGTGAACATCAACAATATGCTGGCAGTACTCCCCACGGTCCTGTGGTGCTGGTATCCATGGGTTGAGGCTCCTCTGCCTGAGAAAAAGGGTGGTAAGAGTTGGAAGAACTGTGTCTTATGGTTTGAGTGCCAGCACGGCAGCAGTACAATAGACTACCAGGTAGACTTATAAGGTGTTTTACTCCAGTCCCTGGTTCCAAGATGGCGCCCCTGGACCTGCCCAGAACCTGGAGGATCTTGAAACCCTAAAAGCAAGGATAGAAGCTTAACTGGCTTTACAACCTGATGATTTTAGAACCCTGGGACATTGAGGGAACATTGGCAATAGCCAGGCAGTAGTTATAGCAGTAGTTATAGCAGACCTTGGGTGAGACACAGTGCCGTGCTGGCTTCAGGTCTGACCCAGCTGAAGGGAGTACTTCAATATGAAGGAAAAGGATGTTATTGAGCATTAAGAAATCATCTGAAGGTAAAAAAAACTTGGTGGTAATAGTAATAAATACACAAAAACACAGCATATTATAATACTGTAACTGTGGTGTGTAAACTATTCTTACACTATGTGGAAAGGCTAAATGATGAACCAATAAAAAATAATAGAAACAATTGTTCGAGACATGGACAATATAATGAGATATAAACAGAAACAACAAAAAGTTAAAATTTGAGGAGACTAAGATAAGGTGTAGTTTTTATCGGTTTTCTTTTTCCTGCTTGTTTGTTTGTTTGTTTATGCAAACAGTGTTATCAGCTTAAAATGGGTTATAACATAGCACATGCAAGAATCATGATAACCTCAAACCAATACACTTAAAAATATATGCATAAAATAAAAAGCAAAAAATAATATCATGTCACAAGAGAAAATGAGTTTCACTAAAAGGAAGACAGGAAGGAAGAGAAAGAGAAGAGAATACCAAGAGATCCAGAAAATAAATAACAAAATGGCAGCCATAAGTCCTTACTTATCAATAATAACATTGACTGTAAATGGGCTAAAATCTTCAATGAAATGACATAGGGTGGCTGAATGGATGACAAAAACAAGACCCACTGATCTGTGGTCTACAAGAAACACACTTTTCCTATAAGGACACACATAGACTGAATGAAAAAAGTATTCAGTGTCAATAGAAACCAAAAGGAATGGGAATAGCTATACTTATATCAGACAAAATAGATTTCAAGACAAAAGTACAAGAGATAAAGATGGTCCCTATGCAATGATAAAGGGGTCAATTCAGCAAGAGGATATAACAATTTTAAATATATACATACTCAACCCTGGAGCACACAGATGTATAATGCAAATATTATTAGAGCTATATAGAGGTAGACACCAATAATATAATTGTGTGAGACTTTAACACCCCAAGTTTAGCACTGGACAGATCTTTCAGAGGGAAAATTAAAGACAACTGGACTTTATCTGCTCTATAAAACAAATGGACCAATGGATATTTACAGACCATTTCATCTAATGGCTACAGAATACACTCTTTTCCTTGGTACATGAATCATTCTCATGGATAATCTATATATTAGGTCATAAAAAAGTCTTAAAACGTTTACAAAATTAAAACAATATCAAGCATCTTAACTGACCACAATGGAGTAGAATTAGAAATCAATAAACACAGGAATTTTGGAAACTCTACAAATGCATGGAAATTATACAATATGCTCCTGAATGACCAGTGGGTCAATAAAGAAATTAAGAAAAAAGATTAATAATTTCATGAAAAAAATGATAAAGGAAATACAACATGCCAAAACATATGAAATACAGTGAAAGCAGTACTGAGAAGGAAGTTTATAGCTATAAGTGCCCACAGAAAAAATGAAGAAAAACTTCAAAAAAAAGAAAAGCCTCATAATGCATCTTAAAGAGCTAGAAAATCAAGAGTAAACCAAACCCAAAATTAATAAAAGAAAAGAAATTACAAAGGTCAGAGCAGAAATAAAGGAAATTGAAATGAAGAAAACAATACAAAACATCAACAAAACAATCAGTAGTTGTTTTTAAACAATAAGATAGACAAACTCTTTTTCTGGAATAATTACAAAAAAATAGAGAAGACTCAAATAAAATCAGAGATGAGAAAGGAGACAGAACAACTAGTATTGCAGAAATTCAAAGGATCATTAGAAGATTCTATGAGCAACTGTATGTCAATAAATTGGAAAATCTAGAAGAAATGGATTAATTCCTATACACATACATTCTACCAAGATTGAACCAGGATGAAATCCAAAACTTGAACAGGCCAATATCAAGTAACAATTTTGATGGCATAATAAATGTCTCCCCACAAGGAAAAACCCGAGACCCAAAAGCTTCACTGCTGAATTTTCTAACAAACATTTAAAGAAGAACTAATACCAATCCTACTCAAGCTATTCTGAAAAATACACAAGGAGGGAAAACTTCCAAACTCATGCTACGAGGCCGGTGTTACCCTGATAACAAAACCAGGCAAATTCATATCAATAAAAAATAGGCCAATATCACCTATGAATATTGATGAAAAAGTCCTCAACAAAATACTAGAATAATTCAACAATACATTAAAAAGATCATTCATTATGGTGAAGTGGGATTCATCTCAGAGATGCAAGTATTGTTCAATATATGCAAATCAATTAATGTGATACATCATATCAACAGAATGAAGGACATAAACCATATGATCATTTCAATTGATGCTGAGAAAACATTTGATGAAATCAACATCTCTTCATGATAAAAACATAAACAAAACTGGGTATACAAGAAACATTTTTCAACATAGTAAAAGCTGTATCTGATTTACCAATAGCTAGTATCATACTGAATGCAGAAAAACCAAAAGCTTTTCCTCTAAGACCAGGAATCTGACAAGGATGCCCACTTTAACAACTGTTATTTAACATAGTACTGGAAGTCCTAGCTAGAAAAATCAAACAAAAGAAAGAAAGAAAGGGCATTCAAATTGGAAGGGAAGAAGACTAATTATGTTTATCTGCAGATAAACTGCAGATAAAAAATGATAAAGGAAATACAACATGCCAAAACATATGGAATACAGTGAAAGCAGTACTGAGAAGGAAGTTATATTTGCTCTTATATTTGAAGAAACCTAAAGACTCCACCAAAAATCTATTAGAACTGATAATCAAATTCAGTAAAGTAACAGGACACAAAATCAACATACAAAATTCAATAGCATTTCTATATAGCAATAGTGAACAATATGAAAAAGAAATCATATTAATTGAAATGAGAAAGCAATTCTATTTAAAACTACAAATCAAAATAAACACCTTGGAATTAACCAAAGAAATAAAAGATGTCTTCAAGGAGAAGTATAAAATATTGAGGCAAGAAATTGAAGAAGACACAAAACATGGAAAGAAATTCCTTGTTCACGAATGGGGAAAATCAATATTGTTAAATGTCTGCACTACCCAAATGAATCTACAGATTGAATGCAATCCCTATCAAAATGCCAACGACGTTCTTCAAAGACATAGAAAAAACAATCCTAAAATGTATTTGCAGCCACAAAATACCCAGAATAGCCAAAGCTATTCTAAGCAAAAAGAACAAAACTGGAGGAATCATATTACCTGACTAAATTATATTCATACTGCAGAGCTGTAGTAACCAAAATGGCATGATACTGGCATAAAACAGACACATAGATCAGTGGAACAGAATAAAGAACCACCGATAAGTCCATACATCTACAATAAACTCATTTTCGACAAAGTGGACAAGAACATGCATTAGGGAAAGGACAGTCTGTTCAATAAACGGTGCTGGAGAAACTGGATACCATTTGCAGAAAAATGTAACTAGACCCCTATCTCTCAACACATACAAAGGTCAAATAAAAATAGATTAAAGACTTAAATCTAAGACCATAAACCTTGAAAGTACTACAGGAAAACTTTGGGGAAACCCTCCAGGACACTGTGCTGGGCAAAGATTTCTTAGGTAATACCGCAGAAGTACAGATGATCAAAGCAACAGTGGACAAATAGGATGACATCAAGTTTAAAAAGCTACTGCAGAGCAAAGAAAAGACTCAACAAAATGAAGAGACAATCCAGAGAATGGAAGAAAATATTTGCGAACTACCAATATGATAAAGGATTAATAACTAGAATATATGAAAATCTGAAACAACTCTATAGAAAAACAAATCTAATCCAATTTAAAAATGGGCAAAAAGACTTGAATAGACATTTCTCAAAATAAGATATACAAATGGCAAACAGCCATTTGAAAAGGTGCGCAAAGTCATTGATAATCAGAGAAATGCAAATCAAAACTACAATGTGTTATCATCTCCTTCCAGTTAAAATGGCTTTTATTCAAAAGTTAGGCAACAACAAAAGCTGGTGAGAATGTGGAGAAAAGGGAACCCTTGTACACTGTTGGTGGGGTTGTAATTAGTTCAACCACTATGGAGACCAGTTTAGAGGTTCCTCAAAAAACTAAAAATATATCTACCACACAAGACAGCAATCCCATTCCTATGCATATACCCAAAAGAAGGGAAATTATTATATCAAAGAGATATCTGCACCCCCATGTTTATTCCGGCACTATTTACCATAGCCAAAGAAATGCAGGCAACCTAAGTGCCCATCGACAGATAAATGGATTAAGATAAGGTGGCACATATACACAATGGAGTACTATCCAGCCATAAAAAAGAATGAAATTCTGTCATTTGTAACAACATGGATGGAAAGGGAAGTCATTATGTTAATTGAAATAAGCCAGGCATAGAATGAGAAATATCACATGTTCTCACTTGTTTTTAGGATCTAGAAATTAAAATAATTGAACTAAAGGAGGTAGAGAGTAGAAGGATTGTTACCAGAGGATGGGAAGAGTAGAGAGGGGCTTGGGGAGAAATGAAGATTTTTAATGGGTATGAAAAATATTTGGAAAGAATTATTAAGACGTAGTATTTAATAGCAAAATATGGTGACTATAGTCAAAATAATTTAATTGTAATTTTTAAAATAACTAGAAGAGTACAATTGGATTGCTTGTAACAAAAAGTATAAATGCTTAACTGGATGGATACCCCATTTACCCTGATGTGATTGTTATGCATTACATACCTGTATCAAAATATCTGATGTAAACCATAAATACATACACCTATTATGTACTCACAGAAGTTAAAAATTAAAAGAAATAGCAGGTGTATTATTGAAAAAGAACAACTTCAGTTCAAAATATGTTGAAGCTTGCAGATTTAATTATTCAGAATTCACTGTATAAGATCACATGGAAATGTAGAACTCCCGCTCCCTCAGTAAACAAATTCAACATTGGCTTTAAAAATAGCCCCTTGGTAGAGTTGGGAGAGCAAATAGATGTTCGGACCCTGAATCGTCTAGCTGTTCTTGTTTAGTCCTTTCTTTGGTGACTTCCTTTATTATCGTTTTCATCTCACAGTAGCTAACAGTGGTTCACAATGTTTTCTAGTGACTTAAGATCTTATTATTCTGCCAGTTTGGCAGCTACTCTTAATTCTATGGTAACACTAGAATTATTTTCTCATGCTCACCACGGTCCGTTAGATGGTTTTTAGCTTTTGGTCATAGTGATTTTTATATTTCTAACTACATCTTAGTGGTTTAAGAGCTTAATTTAGTACTACTCCATCTAAGAAATATATTAAACTGTGCTATTTTTAAATACTACCATGATCGCCTCAGTCTGAATAAAGAGCCCATGCCCATCAGGCTAATGATCATCCTCAAACCACAAAAGACATGCATTTGAATAATGCTTTTTCAGGGAACAAAGAAACTGCTGTATCAATGGCAAAGCCATAAGTCTTGACCATCTGGAGGAGAGTTATTCTGTCAGAGCATTTTTCTGTGGATTGTTGGTGTTCTGTGACCTGGAAGAAGGGTTCAGTCACTGAAATGGAATATGGTGATTATGGTAATTTCCAGATATTTTGTTAGATACAATTTTATTATTTATATAATTTTAATGAAATAACAGCTGTCCCTTTCATTATGAAAGTTACATTCTTATCATGAAGAATCTGAAAAAAAAAAAAAAAAAACAACAACAAAGGTGCAATGGCAAAATGAAAAGCTACTCTTTCTTTTACCAGAGATACTGCTGTTGTGATAACCACCATTAATATATTTGTGCTTTCCCATACAGTACTTTTTCTAAGCATATATGTAATCATTTTAAACAAACTGAGATCTTACTGCATGTTTTACAGTATATCCTACTCTCTGTATATACTAAATGACCATAATTAATTGTCTGGGGCTAGAAGTGAGGGAAGTTAATTGACTACAAAAAGCACCAGGGAACTTTTGGGATGTCAGTGTTTAAATCCAGATTCTGATGGTTTCAAAATTCATTGAATTGTTTACTAGTAATAAGTTTAGTTTATTTCCTATAAATTATACTGCAATAAAATTGACCAAATAAATGAAAATTGGCTTGGCTATAAAAAATTATAAAAAGGTCAAAACACCACTGCAAGACTTATTTGGGAAACAGATGTCTCATGACCATCACAAAAGTTCAGGATTATTTAAAATACTTTATCAGATTGATGAATGTGGCAAATTAGAAAACTTAGAAAATTTAGAGACAGTCGATTTTGGTGAAGGGAAAATCTTAAGTATAGAAGAAGTGTAAAATTGTACATGCATTCATACATATGTATGCACATGTGTGTTTCTTGGAGTAGCTTAGGGTTATAATGAGTGACGTCAGCAAAAGGAGGTTTCAGTGACTATGCTGCAAGCTAAGAGAAAGAAAAATGAAATCAGCTATAAAAGATGAATAATATTTGATACTTCTAGATAAGGAATGGCAAAATATATTTATATTAGAAATACTATGTACATGAAAACACATCCTAATATTCTTGAAAGCAAAATAACTATGTTTGATCCCTGCAACAGGGTAACTTTTCTGTATAATTCAGGAAAGCAAAAATATGATTCATGTCAGAACTAAAATGTTCAAACATGGTATCTGTCATCAACACCACCAAACAGTGTATAAATATGCTATTAGGTGGGGCAATCCACAAATGACTCTATGTTTGACTATTCTCTTTTCTATTAAGAAGTTTAAGACAAGATCCTAAAATAATCTTTAGTGAAAAATATAACCATTGAGTGGAGAGAAGAAAAGAATCCTGCCAACTGCAACTAGAAAAATATATTATGATGACCAGAAAAAAAATATTATTGTTGTTCTCCCCACAAAGAGAGAATATCTTTTGATTATTTAAATAGATTCATTGGCCATTAATATATGTAATAATTTATACATAGGATGGCTTTGTAAATTGTATAACATAAAATTTACAGTCAAAAATATATCTCTGTTTTGAAATTAGCATCTATCTATTAACTCCTCTGTAACTTTTTTTGACTTGTAAATTTTATTTTTTTATTTTTTATTTTTTTATTTTTTAGTATTTTTCTTGACTCTCTTCATTCCTTGTTCAGTCTGTCTCATCTTTAGTAACCTGGGTTGGAAACCTATCTTATATCATCCCATATATTTCTCCAAGTTCATATAATCATATACAAACTTATTTTTGTATGATCATAGAAGGAGATAGTTATCATCACCATCTTATAAAAATTGATAATATATACCCTGTTTTGCTCACTTAACAATGTCTCAATTCGCCACTTAGTACATCTGTAATTCATTCTTTCTGATGGTCTCATGATAATCCACAATGTGCACGACCCATAGTTTAGTTAAACATTTTCTTATTTCTGGGGATTTACTTTGTTTCCTAAGCATACCTACATGCACATCTTTATAAACTGGGCATTTCTGTCTGTGGATAATCACTAGGAGTATCATTGATGCATCAAAGGGTACATAAGTTTTAAAAATTTTAGAAGACATGAATTTTTTTCAAAGGAGTATAATAACCCACAGTTTAACAATAGTATCTGAGAGCACTCTTAACCCTATAGCCCCACAATCAATATATTATGGTGGTTGTTGAATTTTTTCTAACCTAATAAAAGTTAAGTAATATTTTATTGTTATTTTATTTGCATTTTCCTAACAAATGAGTCTCACAATCATTTAATTCATTTGGGGCAATATGAATTTTCTGTTTTTTAAACTGCCTATTCATTTCTTTACCCATTTTCTTCTGAATTCATTGCCTTCCTTTTAATGTGTAAGAACTCTTTACATTATAAAACCTCTCTTTCTCAACTTTGTGTTGCAATTCTTTTGTTTTGCAAGTCTGTTGTCTATTCACTTTGTTATTTTCTGTAACATTGACAAAATTTGTATAGCAAATATGTTTTTTTCTTTCATAGCTTCTAAATTTATAATCTTACTTAAGAAAAATTCCTTCACCTCTAAAACATACCCATAGTCTCCTAAATATTCTTGTAGAATTTTTATCTTATATATTAGCTGTTAGGTCTCACTTCCTCTGGAATTTACTTTTGTATTTGGTATAAGATAGGAATACATTTTTATTTTCTTCCTGATGAAGAGCTAGTTGTACCAGAACAATCTGATGAATAATCCATCATCATCTCACCAAATTTGAAATCCTTCTCTTGACATATACACATTTTTCATTTATATGAGGATCTATTTCTGCTTGTTTATTTCTACACCAACAGCACCAATATTCACCGAATGCTCCCCTTTTCCTTTTTCCAAAATTCCCTTGAGGGCTCCAGTTTCCCTACAGCCCTCTCAAGTGGTGTCTAATTTCTCCATCACACTTTTGCTCTACTATGCCCAGTACCCTACAGAGGCAGCGTAGATGTTCTCTCTCCTCCTTATTGCTACATCCATACCCTGTTTCTCTTTTGTGCCCAATACCATCCTGCTTTGAAATTTGTGTCACCAGACTGTAGAACTCATTACCCATCACTTGCAGGGTCAGCTGCCAACCTGGATCACTCTCCCTCATTCTATAAGAGTTTTAGCTTTAGGATCCTTGTCACTATTTCTAACCAATTAGAATTTTGCCCCACCCACCATTCCATATCCACTCCCTCAAACTTATTTTGTTGAGATTACCAATGATTTCCAGAAAGCTAAATTAATTAATCAATTATTAGCCTTATTTTACTATTCCTAGTGGTAGCAGCTGAACAGTTAATCATTTTCCTTATTGTGAAGCAATTTATTATTTCTTTGGCTTCCAGAACATTACCTCTAAATGGCAGGCAGTCAATCTGAGGGTTCTCGCTCTAGACTTGGTCTCTATGCACACTGACTCCCTTGGCCATTTCATCCTTTCATAGGTTTAAATACCAGTTACATGTGGACAACCCCCAAATTAAATCTCCAGCCCTTCTGGCCTGACTCAATATGCCGATATTAACTCCCTTCTCAACACCTTTACTTGTGTGTCTGCTAGACATCTAAAATGTATCATTTCTATATCAGTAAGAGTTCAGGGAAGGAAATTGAAACCACAACAGCTATTGTAAGCAAGCAGGGATCCAATACAGGGAATAAAATGCCAATAAAGTAATTGGAATGCTAGAGGATGTAGCCATACTGTCCTCCTTGTTTCTCTTCAACACACCTTAAAACGATTGTACTGGATGTTCCCCTTGCCTAAGTTGCTCTTCCCCTAAGTATAAGCTTGGCTACCTCTTTCCTCAGGTTACTGTTTAAATATCACTTTCTCTGACCACTCTGTTTTAAATTGTAATCCTTGACCCCTACATTACCCATCTCTTCTTTGTTTTTCTCCATAGCATTTATAACATTATAACATATCTCTATATTTAACTATTTTGCTTACTTTCTATTCCTCCACTAAAGTGCCAGCTTTGTGAGTAAAGAATATTTTTGTCTGTTTTTTTCACCACTTTATCTCCAATACCTGGAACAGATTTAGTTTATACCAGGAGATCAATACGTACTGGTTAGAGAAATGAAATAATAAGTTTCATTACAAAGGTTTCATAGTATATTCTAATATCTACCAAGTCCTAGCCTTATGATTTTTCTTTTACATATGTTTTTTTGGTTATTGTCTGGCATTCACTTTTCCATTTAAATTTTGAATTTGCTGAGCACATGACTTGCTTGTTCAGATTAAACTGACCTCTAAAGAGAATGGAGTTTTGTGTTTCAAAAGTTGGAAGATACTTCTTTTGCTTGAGGCTGTCACAGCCTTTCACTGAATGATGACAATTAAATGATCTAATAGTTCAACCTGGTAGAACAAAGGGCAGAGAGGAGGATACCAAGAAATCACATAATCAATTCTCTTTAGAGAATGAATTTTGAAAGAAAGCTTTAGAGTTAGAGAAAGACATCATAAGCCCTGAGCTAGAATGGAAGCTCCCAGGCTAGAGGAAAAGAGAATCAGAGCGGAAGTCAAGAGACTGGATGATGTTGGGTGCCAAAGAGAGGTCCGAGTCCCAGGAGTAGGTAAATCACCCTAGCTATGTTTGTGAGATATGAAAGCAAGATAGACTTCTGCCCTGTTACTAAGGGACAGATCAGGGAAGTGGCAAGTTACAGAGTAGAACTGGCTGTGTGGCTCATTTGGAAAATTGAGCCTTAGGCAGTCTCGTGGATTTTCCTTCTCCCACGTGTCATTTAGAGGCAGTAGCTTGCTTTATATATGCCCCAACATGAGAAGAATGCAGGAGAAAGGGGCCTTTAAAGGGACCCACAGGTAAGGAATGATGGGTATCACTCTGGTGACCTGCATGTCCATTTTATTGCAGCTAGGATGGACTAATAGGTGTCACATCAAATGTCAGTGTGGACATATAAAATAGAAGTCTAAATGAATCTTCAACACTTTGACATATGTGACCTCCTTCAGATTTCAAGCACAGCCCCAAAGAAAGGAAGGGACCCTCAGCAGAACCACAATACTTATCTCCTGCCCTAGTGAATAGGATTTATAATAAAAATTCAGTTGTTTTAGAAAATAAAGCTAAATTTCTTACACGCCTTGTTTGTGGACTGAAATTAATTCGCATGTGGAGTATCATTCTTCTTCTTTCCATAACTTTATTTCTGTCCCACAGGTTTTCAGATATTGCTAGATTTATGTAGTGGCATGTCTTTGGCTCCTCAATTTTCTAATCCTTACCCATTCGTGTGCCATTTTTCAGAGTATCTCCACAAGTTTTTGAAGCCCTTCTAGTATTTTCTTTTTTCAATGCATCCCCCTCATCTATCATTAAATTATTCAGACAAATTTACTCCAGGGTACAAGTCTTAGTTGAATCCAATCAATTGTTTCAAGTATGTGTGACTTTGGTTGGGGTGATATAAAAATTATTAAAAATAATGCAAATCTGCTATGCAGAGAAAAGCTGATGATCAGTAGCAGGCCTGTTTAAAGGGCATTTGGAGAATTGGTTATATATCACCAACTGCATGAAAAACCCGTGCAAAGAAGATCTAAACGTTGTCTACATTACTGCCTAAATGTTGTCTACCACTTTTGTCAAGGACAGAACTCACAGGCAAAAAAGTCAAGTCTGTCAAATCCAGGGAAAGTCATCAGTCACTTGCAATTGTAACTATTTTTCTGTCTCATACTCCCAAGTTTCAATGATAAAATCTCTAATGTTTATTTTTTTTCATATCTCTTAAACTCATCAAATTGCTGAGTTCCTCAGTTCAGGCCACATATATTTTCAACACACATAATTATTATAATAAAGAATCAACTTCATTAATGCCCTTAGAGATATAGTTCAACACAGTATACAGTGAGATGAGAAGACAATTGAAGAGTAAATTAAACAAAATATATGTAAAATGTTGAAGTTAATTGAAAACAGTAGAGAAGGGTAATAATCACTGTGTCGTGATAATAATGGGAAGTCACACAAGATAACATAGAAATAAATAATGTTACCCAAATAATCAGTGCATTTTCAGAGACAAAGGAATGGAAAGTTTATGCTTCTGTGTTATTAAGATTAACATTACTCAAATGTTTTTGGAAAGAAAAGAAATAAAGAACAGATTGGATTCATTTTCAAACACGTTGTACTCACCTATATCCCTATCCACATACAGCATTATCCTCATTTTTATAAATTAAATAGTACAAGTAGAATTCTGTATGTCTGACAGTAGCAAAAATTTCGCATAAATCTTGATTCACACTCCCAGTGGTCTCCTATTACAACTATAATTAACAGATATTATGCATCTAGCATGTGTAACCTGCAGATGTCAATGTTTTATACTAATGATGTCAGCAATTTTTCTGTAAATTTGTGTTTTACTACTGCAGTTAAATGACCCAAATATCCTCAGTACTTCCACAAAAATTTTGCTCTGCATACTAACATGGAGTAGGCAAGAAAAGAAGTCTGCTTGCTTACAATGGA
>NW_012104499.1:1840764-1855130 GCF_000951045.1 Mandrillus leucophaeus
AAAAAAAAAAAAAAAAAAACACAAAACTAAACAAGTTAAAAACAGAGGAGCATCAAGAGGAGCCTGGAGCATCAACTGGATGGATGTATCATCCCCAGGCACTGTGACATTCACAGGAAGGTTGAGATTTTTTTTAGTGGAAGCCCATGTCAAAAAGAATATTGTATGTTTCTATTTTGTGAACATATCACTATTTGTTTAAAACCAATCAGAACATAAAAAATAACACTTAGTATTCACACACAGCCTCTCCCCAACAAGCTCTAATTGTTTCTTCTAAGGAACTTAGACAAATGCTTTTGTTATGACATCTTTGCTAACCTGCAGTGAATTCTGGACTTTTAATAGGGAAAAACTACCACATACCATTACAGTACAGGGAATCCAATACCAGTTTGCTCACTATCTTTGGAATAAGCAATGTTCTGCCTTTGCGGATGCACGCACAGAAACAGTTTTGGCAAGAAAAATCATTTTAATTGGTCAGACAACTAATTATTTTGAAAACAATTGAAATTTAAGCATCTTATCTAACTAGGTTTTGTGACATCATATGATATTTTATAATATTTTTATTATGGTTGTTGGCAGACTATAGTTCAGAAGAAGTCAAGCTCCCTCAAGTCCTTCCAAGGAAATACAGTCAGATACAAAAGTTGGGCATCCATAATAATAATGAACTGGCCAGAGGCCATAATGCAGGGTCACCTTACACTGAATAGCCAAGTGATGTTTGTAGGTCTTAGCCCTATGACATTACTGTGCCAAACAATCAGAGTATATGTCATATTCCTATCCAATTAATAGTTATCTCAAATTCCCAACATCTAGTAAAAATGTGTCAAGGACATTTGAGAAAATTTCCTAATATAGTCTCAAATTTTGGATGGCGCTTTCCTCCAATTTTCAGTGTTCTCTTCTACCTCTCCGTAAGAAATTGACTTATGGCCCAATACTAGGAAGCATTCTGCTCATCGAATAGCCCTTACTTCTCTGCACAAAAATGACAACCACCTTACAGGATCCACCTCTGGTTATGGAAGCCCACGTTACCTCTGGTTATGGAAGCCCACGTTATCCAGTCCTGCTTTGCTTCAGTGGAACCTGTTCATTAGCTGTTGAAAATAGCAAATTGTTTGAGCCAAAGAGTACCAGAAAAGCATGGAAGAAAAAAATAGCTGTAAAAATTGGGAAAATAAGGCCAAAGGGACACCAATTATATATTGAGGACTCAAATATAGTGCCTGGCATATAATAGGTAATGAGGAAATAGTGATTAGTAAAGAACCAAAACAGAGATGATACATGTGTCTTACTTCCAGTAAGGAACTGTTCTCACTTTGTAGACACTAATTTGGTTTCTGTAATGCAAAGTAAAGGAGTAAATCCTAACATTAGTCCTTCCACAAATATTTGTTGACTATATAACCTTGACAAAGGGCTGTCAAACTTCGAGTCTGTTTCTTCATCTGTAAAATGGGATGAGAGTGATAATGTATGCATCGTCTAGTTCCTCTGCATTCATGTGTGTGCAGATGGCATCGTGTTTATACCTGCGTAGTAAACTATGTAATATATCATGCCACGTTTATTTCTTATTTTCAACATTTCTTTCTTTCAGAGTTGCTTTAAATCAAGCCTTACTCAAGTCAGTTCTTTCTGGTTCATATATTTTATGGCAATAGGTAGTACCAAGAAATCTTGGTTTTTTATATCAAGTGGTTAAGATGAGTAAGAAATATGTCAAGCTGAAATAGTTTCTCACAATTCCAATCAGGTGATAGGGTTAAATTGTAATTCATAGATTAACTGGATCTGGTGGGTCAATAAAGTAACTCTTGCATTATAGAGTAAATTTTAGCAATACAAAGGAAAAATCTAAATCTGTGCCAGTCTGGATTATTATCAGGTGTGTTAGGATCATGCTCCAAGAAATCCATTATTTTCTAACAGCCTTGAACTATGGGTATTTGCTCTTATAATCTCTTGTTAAGGAAGTAGTGCCAAGAGCTGTCGAGCAGAACTGCACTCAGCTATGGTTATAAAGCAAAAATCGCTAATATATGCAAGCTCAAAGAAATATGCTAAGAATTGCTTCAGATGGATTTTAATCTGGAATTTTACAAATAAATTTTAGACATAGCATGTTTAGTTTGAAATACTATGATAGTTTTAATAAAATGAAACAATGGTTAGTCATCCATACTGAAGTGTTATTTTTTAAATTGAGATGTAACTGTTAGATGTCATTTGAAAAATAAAAGCACTGTGCATAATCAACTCATCATATGAATACTGTTTCAATGTTAAAAAATATTTTTCTAGCAAAGTTCTACTGTATCTAAGCTTTCAAATTTATTGACAGGTTGTTATTTTGAATCTTACCATGCTTTTAATCTCCACACTACTATACCACCTTTTAAAATAGCGTTTTATTTTATTTTATTTTTGCCAACTCTATTATATTTTTCCAGAGAAATCTTGTCAGATGTTTATTATTTTCAAACAAACAACTTTTGGGTTTGATGATTTACTGATCTAACTAGAAAATTGTTTTTAAAAATCAATTTCAGTAATTTATATTTTTCCTTTCCTTCCATTTTCTTTAGTTTTACTTTCTTCTTCTTCTATATTCATGCATTGAGTGCAATGCATTAATTCTCAGCATTCTTCTATATATAACACTTTTTGGCTAACATTTTTCATTTATGGAGCAATTTAACTGCATCCTTATTTTCTTAATTAAGGTACTTTGCTCATCATTTAGTCATCACTAAATCATAATTTTCACTGATTTTTTTCCTGGATCCATGGGTTACTGAAAAGTATAATTTTTATTATCAAACATATAAAAAGTGGTGATATTGGCCCCCTTTATTGCTATTTAATTTGCTATAATCACAAAATATGATCTTCATGATACAATATAAATCCTCTATGAATTGTTTAGACTCCTTTTGCAGCCTAGTCCAAGGTCGTTTGTTTTTTGGAACTCTTCCACATGTTCTTGAAAGATCTGTATTTTCTACTATTTAGGTGAAATGCTCTGCATCTGTTCGTTAATCAAGTTCACTTATTAGATTGATCAAATTATCTGTATTCATATTAGTTTTTCCATTTTATCTATTGATTTTTTTGTATGTTCTTTTTTAAACAATTACTCTCCAGTTCATTCATTATCACTTGTAGATTGTCTTTTACCTTTTCCACCATTTTAAACATACGTATTTTATAGTCTTTCCCAGATCTTTGTTATCTGAATTTCTTGGGGTGTTAGATTTGTAATTTGTTATATTTGCTGGCTCTTTCTATTATTGCTAGTTTGATCACATGATTTACAATTATTTTATCTGGGCCTAATCCTCAGGTTAGAGTTGGTTTGTTTTTGTTTTCCTCATTGAGCTTCTGTGCCCTAGGTTACAAAAATGCCCTTACAAAGTGATTTTCTATTTCCTTTTTGGGGGCCCCATACAGATTGTATGGTCCTTGTCCAATTTTTACTTTGTTTTGAGAGCTTCTAGTATTTAACCTACATAAGCAGTATAGGATTAGATGCATGCATAGAACTGTGCATGTGCATGTATATGTATATATAAAAATGCACAAGCATACGTGTATGTATATATTGATTTTGAACTCTATGTTATCCAGAATATTGATGTGTTTGCCTGAGGATATGGGCCTGTTCATAGATGTCCTCCATGTGTGCCATTTATTTCTAGTACACTCTGCTGCCTGAGCCTTTCCTAACTCTTTTCCCTGACTAAGTAGATTTGCTTGTTACTGCCTTTATACTTTCACGGCAGTACTGTCTGTTATAGTAGTCATCCTGTTACTGGAAAGGGGTCCCTATCCAGACCCAAGAGAGGTTCTTGGGTTTTGAGGGAGAAAGAATTTGAGGTGAGTCTAGAGAGTCAAGGGAAAGCAAGTTTATTAAGAATGTAAAGGAATAAAAAATGGCTACTCCATAGGCAGCCCTGAGGAACAGCCCCAAGGGCTGCTGGTTGCCCATTTTTAGGGTTATTTCTTGATTATATGCTAAACAAGGGGTGGATTATTCATGCCTCCCCTTTTAAGACTATATAGGGTAACATCCTGACATAGCCATGGCATTTGCAACTGTCATGGTCCTGGTAGGAGTGTAGTAGTGAGGACGACGAGAGGTCACTCTCATCACCATCTTGGTTTTAGTGGGATTTGGCCAGCTTCTTTACTGCAACCTGTTTTATCAGCAAGGTCTTTATGACCTGTATCTTGTGCTGACCTCTTATCTCATCCTGTGACTTAGAATGCCTTCACCTTCTGGGAATACAGTCCAGCAGGTCTCCTCTGCCTTATTTCACCCAGCCACTATTTGAGATGGAGTTGCTCTGGTTCAAACGTCTCTGACAATCGCACCCCTGCAATCATCCTTTTACATGTTTTTTACTTACTGAATTGTGAATTCCTTGAAAACACAAGCTGTGAATTCTTTATTCTAGCACTTAAAATTGTGAAGTCTGAAAAACTGGAACCAGAATGATGCAGAAACTGAAATGAAAAATATCCACTCAAATTTTCCCTCTATTGTTTTTTTTTCTTTTTCAGTACATATGAGGAACGTAGGGAGAGTATTTTTCTAACAAAACAAAGAAAAGAAAAGCAGAGTACCCTTGGGTACTCAGCTAAATACATCTGTTAAAATGTGTGTGCAAATGTGCCTTCAATTGACAGTTATCCTCAAAGAGACAATTTAACAAATTGCATAAGATTGCCCTATCAATATATTATTGGTAAGCCTGAATACTTCCCCGAGTGTAGCCAGGCAATAAAGTAGAAACTTCAGCAATTAATTGGTGATTTTGATAAATAAATTAACGCAAGTGGCTCATTTGTGTCAACATTTCTGCTTTTACTTTGAAAGAAATCGTCACTTTCAGTCTCCACTTTTGTAGACAAGCCTTAGAATAAAAACAATGCATCCTGTTGACATAATAGGAAGAATATCTATATAAATGAAATGCTTTCTATAACAGCATACTTTTATATCCCTTGCAATAAAATCTTAGGGAAGGAGGAACGATGTGGTTTCTTAGCAACTATTGTGTTGATGCTGTAAAACCATGTTTTATGCAAAACAAAATAAATAAAATCAGGATATCTGTATATATCAATACAAATCAAACCCCACGTTCCGCCAGTGCTCCTAAGCTAAAGCAAATAAAACACACCTCCTCTCAGAAATGTAAACCACCATGCAAATGGTAACTCCGTTTATGCCCCTTTAATCTTGGCTCATGACAGCCTACAGTTATTACACATTTCACCAACCTAAGGAATGATCATTAAGCAGGTATCAGCAATGCTGCTACATATACTAACAATAATGGTGACAAACTTAATAATACCTTAAGAGAAGGACCTAAGGTATGGAAATAGTCAAGTAAACACAGAGTCTAAAGCTACTATTACAAGGTTCCCAACACTGTTGCTATTAGAAGTCAGGGCATTCAAAAGCTTAAATGAATATTTTTCTAAGTTGTATAATTGGGGAGGGAGGTACTTACATGACCTGATTACAAGCTCCATGAGGACAGGAACTGTGTTTGCTGTTTTTGCCACTAAATCCCCAGCACTTAGCACACACACAGTGCCTAGTGCATGGTGGGCACTGAGTACATGATGAGTGGATTTGAGAGGAAATTCTTTCCAGAATAAAATTAGAAACTGAATGAGGAAAAGCACAACACAATTCACAGCTGCCTTCAAATCCAAGTGCATAAAATAGCTGTGGAATTAAAGAAAATTTGAATTATCATATAGGCAATACTCCTATTCACTTGCTGTTTTACAGCCTATTCTGCCATTATCTCAAGAGAATTTTATACAGCTCTGAGAGGATCCAGGCAAATGTTATCGTTTCCAATTTACAGGAGCACAGGAAAAGTCGCATCGTGGGCATTTTATTGGGAATGGTAAAACCAAAATTATTTTTACAATTAGTAAGTGTAACCCCACATATCACCTATGTGATCCTGAAAGCATATGTCCTTTATTTGGGACTTTTTCTGTGTGTCCTCCTACTCTTTAAGAACCTAGAAAGTATGTTGTACAAAGACACACCTAGCATCACCTTTTTTCATATATGCCTTTGTAGTACAGAGTTTAAAGGCAGGATGTTTGATTACATTCATCATGAATAACTCTTTGAGGCAGGCACTTTAATGATGACTGACTCTCCAAAAGCATTGATGGACAGTTGAGTGGAGGAAAGAACAGAGATTATCCCTGGGAATTAATGAAAACCACGAGAGAGAGAATGATAGGAAAAACTGCTGTTATAGGAGAGATCAGGTAAACACATGACAACTACCATATTTGAATCCATCACTGCATCATTTTTAGAATTTTCTGATTTGAAATTTCAATAAGGCTCTTCTGCCTCCGCAACATATTTCTGCTTTCTCTTATTTGCCAAAAAAAGTTTTCCTAAACTTGCACTCCAGAAATATCCAGGTTAGATTCATCATTTTCTCCTAGCTCCTGAAGGGATGGTACATAAGCGTTATCAGCTCTAGTGCCGTCACTACTAGTAGGTTGAACTAATGCAAGCATTGCAATTCTATGTAATTATTTTATTCGTTTTACTTTGCATGCTGTGACAGCAGAATGTGCTAGCACTTAACATCTGGGAGTCTCCCCAGCTAGCCCTGCGGACATTAATGATTCCCAATGCAAGCATGTTTTAGGCTCAAGTTGGGACCCTTGTTAAAAAATGTTTGTTAGTACATTATTGGACACCATATTACACTCAAAAATACAAATTGCTTCCACTACAAATTCATAAACATTAACTGTCATTTGCCCTCAATACGGTCTATCTAGCCTATTACATCCTTTTAATCAACATTTCCACTCTCCCCAAATGTCTATTTCAGACATCCTCCAAACTACTCAATCAACTCCTCTACCACCTATCCTTCTCCCTCTTGCAGAGGACCTTCCTTTTTACTTTACATAGAAGATAAAAGCCACCAGATAGATGTGATATATTCTCTGTTACCAAATTTATTCTCATATCTAATCTATAATCTATTTCTATAACCATTCACATAAGAGGAGCCACTCCTGTCTATGGACAACATTCATCTATCCTAAGGCCCCATCCTTTTCAGGAACTCCTGCTTATGGTAGTAATTATCCTTCTCTTTTTTGCATATTCAATCACTTTTTTTCACACAGATCCTTCCATTAGATTTAGTCATGCTTAAGTCTCCACTATTAAAAAAAAACACACACACACACAATAAACAATAAACAAAAAAGAAGAGGCTGCGCACAGTGGCTCACACCTGTAATGCCAGCACTTTTGGAGCCTGAGGCAAGTGGATCGCTTGAGCCCAGGAGTTCAAGACCAGCCTGGCTAACATGACGAAACCCCGTCTCTACAAAAACATTCAAAAATTAGCTGAATGTGGTAGTGCACTCCTGTAGCCCCAGCTACTCAGCAGGCTGAGGTGGGAGAATTGCTTGGGCCTGCGGGGTGAAGGTTGCCATGAGTAGAGACTGCGCCACTCCACTCCAGCCTGGATGACAGAGGGAGACCTAGTCCCTCCCCCACCAAAAAATTAAAAATATATCATGTAACCTCACACTTTTTCTGGTTATTTCTATCTCTCCTCCTGTCCTAACCAAATCTCTTCAAAGATTTCTCTGCACTCATGATCTTTCTGCATTTCCTAACCTCTCATTCATTTCTATTTGACTCCCTAAGACTTTCAGCAACATTACAACTAAATTCATGACTTCCATGTTGCTAAAAGCTAACGGGCACTTTGCAGTTCTCATCTTACTTTACTGCAACAACTTTTCATGTCATTGGCCACACCTGTTTTTTGGGAGACACATTCCTTTCTTGGCTAACATGATGCATTATCCTTTTTTCTCCTTCTCTTTTTTTTTTCTCCATTTTTATTTCAAATGAATACTCTTCAAACTGGTCAATAAATACTGGAGTACCTCATGACTTGGTTCTAAGCTCACTTATTTCATCATTCCCAGGTGAAGTCACCCACACTCATGGCTTAAATCAACACCTATATACAGACGGTTCCAAGGTTTTCATCTTCCATGTAGACCTCTTTTCTAAGTATCAGCTCTGTGTTTCCAATTGTTTACCTGAAATTTCTTCAACGTTTCAAAGGCACCTCAGGACCAAAATGTCTAAAATTGAGCTAATAAACTTCCTACCCAAAAGGATTTCATTTTTCCCCCACTGTTTACTCTCTCATTAAGAGCACCACTGTCCATCTTGCTATATAAGCCAGAAATCCAGGAGTTCTCATTGTTGCTTCTACCAACCTCATTCTCATCTCCAATCATCATAATTCTTATGTATTTTACCTACAAATGGGATCCACCCACCTCTCCTCTTACTCACTACTGCTTCATTAGTCAAAGCTGCCACCATAGCTCAACTACATTGCTGCTATAAATTCTTAACTGCATTGCTGGCACCTGTTCTGGTTCCCCTCCAATTCATCTTCTTCCAAAAGCCAGGGTGATCTTTTAAAAAGTGTGGAACATATTACTTCCTTCCTTAAAACTTTGCAATGCTATTAGGTTAAGGATAAACAAAACTTTTTAATACGTTCTTTATGTTCTGACTCCACCCTCTTTGCCACATCAAACTCACCCTTACTCTCGTGCTGTGATTACACTGACATTCTTTTAGTCAACTATGTTTTCTTTCATCACAGAACTCTGCATGTACTGGCCCATAGGCCTGAGATACCACCTCCTTCCCTTTGTGTAATTATACTTCACACCTCAGATCCGTCACCTCTTCTTCGGGAAATCATCTCCTTATTAAAAGATACGTTCTTTGTAGTATTCGTCTCAGCTACCATGTTACATTGGATTTTTATGATTATTTGTTTAACAAGTCTTTTTCATCCTCAGACCTATAGTTTCCAAGATGTAACAAAATTTGCTTATCTGGACCACAATTTTATCCCCAGCACTTTAGTTAGTGTTAGACACATAGTACATTTCAATAAATATTTGTTGAATGAACCCTTAAATAAATCAGAATGACGGAGAATGGCAGGGAAAAAGGAAATAACTAGCCAAAAGATCTCAGTTAAAATAACACAAGTCAAGATATAGAAAAAAAAAAAAAAAAGGCCACGTCTTTACTTGACAAGAGGCAGACAAGAAATTCATTGCTTGACAAGACATTCCCATGGTCAGTAGACACTACGTGTGACATGGCATTAATTACTAGGAAGTTGCAACAATGGATGCCTTCTAATGTGCTAATTCATAAATGTTTCTCATGACCCTTTTACACCTCTGCAGCTTTTGTCATGTTATCATGTCAAAATGATATGATTTGCCAGATGAAATACAGAAGGTCCACTTAAACAGTTCAATTTGAATTTCAGGTAAATAACAGATTTGTTTCAGAGTAAATATGTTCCATGCAATATCTGGGACATACCCATACTAAAAAAGCATTTCTTGTTTATCTGAAATTCAAATGTACCTGGGTGTTCCGTCTTTTTGTTAAACATGGCAATCTTGCCTTGTGTCCATATCTTTTTTTTTTCTTTTTTTAATCCCCCAAGACCGAGTCTTGCTCTGTCACCCAGTCTAGAGTGCAGTGGCACAATCTCGCCTCACTGCAACCTCTGCCTCCCGGATTCAAGCAATTCTCCTGTCTCAGCCTCCCGAGTAGCTGGGATTACAGGCACCTGCCACCATGCCTGGCTAATTTTTGTATTTTTAGTAGAGACAGGATTTCACCATCTTGGCCAGGCTGGTCTCGAACTCCTGAGCTCGTGATCCACCTGTCTCAGCCTCCCAAAGTGCTGGGATTACAGGCATGAGTCACCACGCCTGGACACCTTGTGTCCATATCTACAGTTACTCCTCTACTGTCTTATTGTTCTTTTTCTTCTCACTGTGGGTGAACTTAGCCTTCTGCTTTTTATTTTCATTTTCCCCCGCTGATAACAGCTTTCACTAGAGTTTACGCTGATAGCTCTTAAGTTGTTATTTCTCTTTTCTTACCACTTATCTAAGGCTCTAACCTCATATACTAACTGTCTGCAGGCCACTCTACCTAGATATCTCATCATTGTTTCAAATCTAAAATATGAAACATGAGGTCATAGGTTTAGCCTCCAAAATGTGTAGTCCAACCAGCCATTGCTGTCACTTAAAGGAACATTATCATTCTCCAGGTCTATCTGGCTTTTTTGCTGAGCTTTCATCCGAGTGACTCCTTCCACCTGACTATTATATGCAGGCATTTTCTTAGACCTGCTGATCCGTCTTTCACGAGACTTTAACTTTTCCACATTGCTGCTGTCATCAGTCATCTCCAAGCTTCCCTCATATTGGGCCCCCAAACTAGTTCCTCTTTGGATGCTCTTCTTTTAGGGAGAAATATTTACTTACAATATTCAATCTTGGCACTGAATCAGGACGGGAGGCAGTGTAATGTAAATTGAGGATAACTAAACTTAGCATACAGGATATACATAAAAATATGCAATGCATATGTATGTAGAGAGAAAATAATCATTACTATCATTAACCACTACACAAGAATAACTACAGTGTGAATCGTGTGTTAAATATTAACCACTGTTATGGAAGGCAATGGGAAAATGGAGGTGTATTCTCTCCCATTTGTCTTAGTCTCAACTTTTTCTTTGAAATTTTGATAAGAATCCCTTCTATTTACATCGCTCATGGATGCACACCAATCTACATATATCCATGTGCCAGGGATGACATTTAAACAGGAGAGTTCCCTCAGTGTCAATGTCTAAAATTTAAGTACAGAGACCTTTTGCCTCAACTACACAAATGTCAATTGTCTATTATTTTAGCTATTTCTGAGCCAGTAAGTTCAATGCTTTTTAACCCAAGTGCACACAAATTCTTAAAACTCTGAAGTGTGGCTCACCTTCAGTGTGTGGGTTTTTTTTTCTTTTTCTTTTTTTTTTTCTGAGGCAGAGTCTCACTCTGTCACCCAGGCTGGAGTGCAGTGGTGTAATCTCGGCTCACTGCAACCTCCACCTCCCAAGGTCAAGCAATTCTCCGGCCTCAGCCTCTCGAGTAGTCGGGACTACAGGTGCACACCACCACTCCCGGCTAATTTTTATATTTTTAGTGGAGACGGGGTTTCACCATGTTGGCCAGGCTGGTCTTGAACTCCTGACCTCAGGTGATCCACCTGCCTCGGCCTCCCAAAATGCTGGGATTACAGGCGTGAGCCACCGCACTCGGCCTTCAGTGTGAATTTAAGTCATCATTACCTTCAACAAACTGTTCATGAATGTTTCATATATTACTTTTGTGATGTAAGTGGAGGTTTGTAGACATTAGTGATTTTAAATGGGGAAAACATCTTAGAGAGAAAGTGCAACTTGAAAGCTAATTCACTGTAACACTCAGAAATTATTTGCTCTATATTTATTTCTCGGCTTCTACTGTTGAACCTTTCCTCCATCAAAGGTAACAGAAATGAGGGTGGAAAAAACAAATGACCTTTCTATGGGAAAATGCTGCCTACCCTACTGTGGGTTTATTGCTTAAATATTTCTTGTGCAGTGTAGTTACAATTGGAGTGTCAGTTTTCTTCTTAGTTCTTCCTCCTTTAGTTTAGCTCATTCCAGTTTACCTTATGCCAAGCTTTCCCCATTTCATTTCTCTACCTAATAGCTCTGGTGATTCCCTGCTGCGTAGAAAGTCATGGCCAGTGCCTCAGTCAGCTCCATACAGCTGTACATCACAGACCTCATCTTTCTAATCTTCAAGTCCTCTCATCATTTTTTTGTTTCCGCTCCTCCTGTCCCTCTCAACAGGGGCAAGTTTATCATGTGATCCAGACCTTTGCTCATGCTACTGCTGCTGGCCACCTCTTCTCAACCTTCACAATTGCCCCCAAGGCTCATAATACAATCATTCTCCTCCATTCATTCTTTAAGAACAATCACAAGCTCAAAATAATCACTTTCATGTTTACATATGATACCCTCCTTTTTAACCATCTTGCATGTTGTCTCCCTAATCAAATTCACATAGTGTAAGGGACAAGGGTGGCCTTCTACTTCTTTGAGTTCCACTTAAGACAGGTCTTTACAACGTTTGTGATTTTAATTGAATGGGTAAAGAACTGAATGGTATAGTGGAAATACCACTGGACTTGAATTTCGCAAATCAAGACTGAAGTCTCAGTTCCACTTTTTAATAGAATATGTTCTTCAACACAAGAGATTTTAGTTAGTGGTGCCCATTCCCCTCCCTATAAAAAGGGGATAAACCAGCCATCCTAATTAAGTCATAGCGTTGTTGGTTGTTGTGAAGATAAAATCAGGTAATATTTTTGGAAACCATAAACCTGGGCCTTAAGGGAAATATAATGTTTGGTATTCAGTGTCATTGTGTGTCTATAGCATTTATAGGTCAGAGTCCTAGGGCCATTAAATTACCCTTCTAAGAACATAGAAATAAACGTTTACCCTTTCCTAGCTGTGGGTCAGACTTCATATTTTCTTATATTTCGTAATGGTAATACAAAACCAAGCAACCTACCCATGAATTTATTCTATGTTGGCAATGTGCCTTCTGCATAAATCCGTTTTTTTCTTTCCAAAGGTCAGATGTATTACTGAACATATGCTCTAAGAAAATATTTATGGAGTCAATGTTATTTTCAAATAAGGAGCCATTTAATGGTTCCCAGGACATGTTTCCTATTGTCTACCTCTTGTCAAATTCTTGTGCCTTATTGAACATCAACTGACACATAAAGCATGTTAAGAAATGTGACACGATTTTAAATAATTCAATCAGAACAAACGGCCAAAGGATTTCTAAAAATGCAACATATATAGTTAGTATGTGAAAATCAATGCTCAATAAATAATAATAGAAAATATTTATATAGCACTTACTATATGCCAATCAATGTTCTGAGTGCTTTCCCCAATGAACTGGTAACTACTGCTTTCCATGCTTTATAGAAGATGAAACGGAAGCACCGATCATGCAGTTGGTGGGTAGTTCACCAGAACGTAAACCCAGGTAGCTGAGCTTTTGAATTTATATACTTAACCACTGTCCTATTTGCCTCAAAGGACAAATCTAACTAATTCTTTTGAAAATTAATATAGTACTTCATTGTATGAATGGATCATAATTTATGTAAGAAATCCCTTATTAATTAACCTTTTGGTTGCTTTACCCTTTTGCCATTATAAACTTTTCAATGAATATCCTACTAAAAACTAATTGCATACATGTTTAAGTATTATCTTGGGATTAATTTTTATGCATTTCAGAATAAAGTATTCCAGAACATTTATGCTTTGAATTATTATTTTCACATGTTAGATCTCATTTAATATATATGACTTCAGTTCTCTCAAATATCTCAATTTTAGGTACAAAGTACTTGGAATCAGAAAGATAAAAGTGCTCAGAGTCATATTGCTAACATGTGCTACCTGTCAGATTGTAATCTGAGAAGTCTAAAGTTAAACCTCTTACTCTTTTTACTTATATTCCACTGTCCTCCTATAACTAAAGGGGGCGCCTTCTCAGATCGCATGCAATAGACTTGAATGTCAGTTTCCTCTTTGAGTCCTGCTCCACCCAAATGGGGTTCATCCTATCATACATTTCTTCATTCTGTTGTCTATAGAAAATATAAACAAAATCAAAGCCAAGAAACATCGTTTCACTTCAGATGCCTAATTCACCACTAAATTTTTTTCAAATTTTGAAAAAATATGATTTAATAAATATTTTGATGTCATAATATAACCATAAAACTACCCTAGACTAAAAACCGATGAGAGTAACAATCTAGTGAGAGTCAGGCACAGTTATTTGTGGCTGTGGTTATTTGTGACATCTTACCATACAAGTTTCAGGTAAGTGCTGTTGAATTAGGAGAGTAATTGAAGGAAATTTTTTTAATGGGTGGGAGAGGTTTGGTTAAAAATTGGTGAATGAAATATACATATTTACCACAACTCCTACAATCCTCAATAAAATGACACTAAAAGAAAGAAAAGGGAGTTGGCCAGGCGTGGTGGCTCACACCTGCAATCCCAGCACTTTGGGAGGCCAAGGCAGGCAGATCACCTGAGATTGGGAGTTCAAGATCAGCCTGACTAACATGGAGAAACCCCATCTCTATTAAATACAAAATTAGTCAGGTGTGGTGGTGCATGCCTGTAATCCTACCTACTCGGGAGGCTGAGGCAGGAGAATTGCTTGAACCTGGGAGGCAGAGGTTGCAGTGAGCCGAGATCGCACCATTGCACTCCAGCCTGGGCAACAAGAGCAAAACTCCGAAAGAAAGA
>NW_012104499.1:1855446-1860734 GCF_000951045.1 Mandrillus leucophaeus
GGAAGGAAAGAAGGGAGGAAGGAAGAAAAAGGAATGAGGAAATAGAAAACAGCATAGAAGACAGGTTAACAACATGTTAGAAGATGGAAATCCAAAGCCCCTTAGTTAAGTAAGCAGGTCTGAAATGTGTTTACTGAAGTAGTCTGTCACCAAAGTAACCACCAGAACGTCATTATTGTTAGCATTCAGACTCCTGTGTAGTTCCTTCACCTTGACTCTGGGCTGGCCCTGTGATTTTCTTTAATCAATGGAGTGTGACAGAAGTGATCCTGCATCAGTTCTGAAGATCAGTTGAAAATCAGTTCTTTTTATCCCTTCTAGACTGTGAGAACTCTGATATGCATACCCTAGGCAGGTGTTTGGACATTCTTCTCAGAAGAAACTGACCAACATGAAACAAAATAACTACAGGAAATTCAAATAAGGAGAATTGTGAAGGGGATTCTTAAGATGGGGTTAGATGGAAATAAAAATATTTCAATGTACATCAGTCCAGAAAGCTGTAAGAACAGGACAGACAGTTCCAAGAAGAGAAAAAACAAACAAAAAATGATAGAATAGTGATCTCCTTGAAGAAAGATTTTACAGTTATACAGGGCAGTTTAAGGAAGAATATATGACTTTATATTAAAGAGTAATCAAGTGAAGAATCAAGGCAATTATCTAGTCTAGGCAAACAAAGCCTCATAGCAGGTAAGATATATGTGTATGACTCTTTTGTGAATAATTTGTATAAAGACACTGGCAACTTAATAAACCAAAAATTCTAATAGTGTTTGGATGGTGTGGAAAGGGTAACTGAGAGTATGTGAGGGTGGTGTGGTAGTGGCTAAATCTACACTTTCCATCGTATATAAAACAGCTAATATCTAAAATTTAAAAAAAAAAACCCTTACTGGAAGCATATGCACATTATTTAGAAATAGGAAAGTAAAATCCAGAAGAACAGGGTTTTGACATGTGAGGAGAGAGATGTTGTCTTTCTTTATGAGCCTTGAAGCCTTTATATAAGTTTTTAACACATACCGTTTTGAATAAGATACACACGATGTTAGAAAAACAAAAATAAAAACAAAGAGAAAGAAAAGTTGAGCTATAAGAAGAAGTAGGAAGTTTTTCTTGCAAAACTGAACATGTAGACCTAATAATTTTCAAACATCTCCTCTTAAGGCTGTCCAATATAAACAATGAGACCTGAATGCTGATTTTCTCCTACAGCTACACTGGCAATGTCATACGGGCTTCCTGGGTTCAGATATAAAGTAAAACCAACCTGCAGCCAGATAGGCTTGTATTCATAATTTATGTTTTCTTATTATTTTTTAATCCCCAAAATAAGGTCTACTTTTTTCCTGGAAATTGGATAAAATCAACTGAATATATTAGAGTAAAAAAATATTTTCATGAAAAAAATAACCTTATGGCAGTTTTATTTGGTGTTTCAGTTTTGCCATTCTGGATATCTAGAGAAAAAAATGCCCAGAAGTTGTTTCCAGGCAACAACCCAAATGCAGCAAGCTGAGGAGCAAATGAACTCAGCAAGTGACAAGATGTAGGCATAAGTATAGGGAGAGATGGTGACTTGTGACTAATTGAAGAACTTTCACAGTGTAGAGGAGACATCCAATGTATGGAGATAACAAAAAGACAACTGAGATTTTGGAGACAACTAAAAAATATAAAGTTTAAAATAGAACTGAAACCATAATAAGCGGGACATTAGCTTTCCATTTTTCTATAACGTGAAAAAATAATCATCTGAATCAAGTAAAAGAAGAGAGTAGAAAGAAAAATAAGCCAAGTGAGGTAAAGAGATCAAAACATCTGAGTAAAGAAATAAGAAAAGTGGATGAAAAATAGCAGTAGGAAAACAACAACCACAACAACAAAAAACCCACAAAGCAGAAATACTCTTCATTGTTTTATACAGCTAGAAATAATCCACTAGTAAATTTCTATCATTATGGTCAACTGTGCTGACACAGAAAACACCTCCTCTGGATTCAAACACAGAAATACTCAATGACATGCATTTGGCTTTTTAAAAAGGATATACCGAAGTCTAAAAGCAGGAAAGGGAAATCTCCAGCAACAAAAATAAAACTGGACCTCAAAGCAAAAGAGTGAGCAGGAGGGATATGAACTTGGAAGAAGCCTCAGGCCTGTGTGTGGCTAAGGAGCTAGAACTGAGATGCCTGAATAAAGTCTATCAAACAACGTCTACTATTAAAAGTGGAACTAAGTGGGAAATGTATTTTCATAGGAAATGTATTCCCAGACACAAAGCAAGCAATCTTCCCTGTCCTACTCTGCCTTACTCCCACCCACAAATCAATTTGGGTGAAAACATTAATGACTGCTATAATGAAACACAAAAATGCACCAACCATTGCATAGCAAAAGGACAAAGGTAAGAATTAGCACAAGACTTAAACTCGGGAATCCTGAAGCAGTTAATGCAGAAGTGCACCAAGAGGAGTAGCCCCACTTTATGGGCATGCGAGGCCTCAACAGGAAAAAAATAAAATAACAATTCTACGTTTATAAAGAAAATTGAAACTTAAGGAAGAAGTAGGAAAAAAAAGCAAAGGAATCTGTTACAACATATTGCTAAATGTAAATAAATATTGACAATGAATAATAGTAATAGCAATGAAAAGTTTGGAAAGGTGAATAACAAGATAAAATGTTAGATTTACATGGAATGAAAAATAGAATTTCAGAGTTTAGATTTAATCTTTCTGAAGGCTTGAGGAGTAAGAAACATTGATTAGCTTTAGCGTTTAAGCACGTATGTTAAAAATGTTAAGGGTGGCCATTATAGGACCAGATAGATATAGGACTCAGTACCATTTGCTTGGTCTTAACTCTTCCTTGCCCTGATCTATGCATCTAGAGGCTTATCTCTAAAGACTGTATCAACTGGGCTTTCTTATCCTCCAGGTTCTTAGTTTGTCCACAGCTCTGTTACTCTGATGTTGCAATGAGCCGAGATCATGCCACTGCATGATCAGGATTATCCATGATGTCTTGTTTTTGTTAACCCTGCCCACATCTTTGTATGCAGTCTTAACATGTCACAGTTGTTGGATCAAAGATCTTTCCTCCATGTGTATTAATGAATACTTTTGCTGTACTACCTTTAACATATAAAAGTCATCATCAAATATCTATTAACATGATTTACAAAACATGAAGAAGACACTGTCTCATCCCTCAAGGATCCAATAACAGTGAAACTGTAACACCCTTACGTGATATTAATTAAATTAAAAAGTAGTTGCATTAAAGAGGCATTGTAGCCATATCACACTTTAGATTGCTTAAACCATCCATGGATATTTCAACATAAAGTCATGTGATCATTTAGCATTTTGAGAAAATAATAGCCAGCTCCCAATGACATTGATATATCCTAATAAAATAAGATGGATTCTAATGGCCATCTTTCTGAGAACTAACTATATTATTCACATTTTTCATTTTGTCATATGACACTGTAGATATATGAAAATGTAATTCAAATTTTCTTGCAATCATTATAGGTCTTTCTGCCTCAGACATAATATTCTTTTGTGCTCTAAGAAACAGAATAAATGTAATATATATTGGCATAATGTTACATTGAGAATAGGAAATATTTTAATTCAATATTCTAATGCTTTTCAATTTTCCCTACGTATTTTTATGGTAAAAAAAGATAGATCTCTCTGGGACTCATGTCAAGGAAGAATATTCATAATCATGCAGATTATCCAATTTTAATAGAGAACATTTCCAATTAGGGAAGGACTGATTTCACCAAGTTCTGGATTACATGAAGGTCTTTGAGCTCCTTTTCACTACCAAGATCTGTGTGGGGTACTGTCCCTTCACTTGTAATTCAAGTCTTCTTTCAAATAAGAGTAGAATGAGGAAAGAGGAAAAATCTCAATTCAGGCTATATTTGACTTGGTAGTGTTATAAACAGGTTTTCTTACAGAGAAAGATAGTAACATAGATCAAATAGAATTTGGGGACTACACATCAAATCATTTTTGATACCATCTTCCCCAAAAGCACAGAGAAAAGGTTAATTACAAAATGCTTATTCTAACACCAAATAGTGAAATGCACTTGTATTTTCAATGATAAGTAGAGGGGAGAGCAGCTGAACACTAATGCATCATCTCCTGTGGGTCAAGGAGCCTTGAATGTGTTATCTCACTTAATACTCAATAATCTTACAGCAATTCTACAGATGGGGAAACTGAGGCCCAGAGAGGTTCAATAATTTTCCTATAATCACATAGCAATTAAGCTGTGGATGCAGAATTCTAGTGCCAACAATTTTGGCTCTAAATTACCAATTGTAATAACAAATGGAATTAGGAATATTGGTTTTAATCCAGAATAAAAAATACAAGTATTTCGTTTACTTACTAGATACCCAACCAGACAGCACTCCGTTCTATGTGATCAACTGCTACATAAAGAAAATCTGACTTTTCTTCCACCTCTTAAAGTAGATTGATCCATCAAGAAGAAAAACTGTCCTCAAGGTGGGTTTTTGCAAAGTGAAAACATATGTTGCAAAATGATATTTCTCATAAAAAATCAAACGTAGAGATTTTCATGGTGTAAAGATATAGTAGTTACGTTGATGTTTCATTCCTTAATAATTCAATCATATCTGTAGAGTTAAGCAAATGCAAGATTTTATATGATGATGGCATGAATCAGAAATGAATATTACAGACCTGAATGAAGGTCAAGAAATTAAGTCCAATAGTTTCAAAGGGTTCTCAGGGACTGTGGAGGCAGGTAGAGTCAGAAATCAATGGCAATGACCTAAACTCTATAACTCTGATTTAACCAGAACAGTTTTGGTTTTATCTGTGTTAAGTAATAAGCTTCTTCATTGAGGCATCATTTGAATATATTGTTTCACAATTGAAACAATTTGAAATTTACTTTTCTGATCCAATTGGCTCATTTTTCAGATAAGGAATATGGGTCCGGTTGAGTGAATCCACTTGCTCAAGCCTGCACAACTACTTTGGGCTGAGCTGGAATTTAAAAAATATCCTCCATCATGTCTCATTCTACACCGAAGCTCTCATTACTATAGGTAGCATACAATTAATGGCTACTAATAAATTATAATCTTTTCTATACCGTGAGTATAATTTCTTTTTTTTTTTAATTTATTTATTATTATTATACTTTAAGTTGTAGGGTACATGTGCATAACGTGCAGGTTTGTTACATATGCATACTTGTGCCATGTTGGTGTGCTGCACCCATCA
>NW_012104499.1:1864711-1868920 GCF_000951045.1 Mandrillus leucophaeus
TGTGAACTTGATCCTGCCATTATGATATTAACTGGTTATTTTGCTCGTTAGTTGATGCAGTTTCTTCCTAGCCTCGATGAATTTCTATACTGTACTACAGTTTGAAGCATTTTGTGTGTGTGTATGTGTGTGTGTGTATTACTTGTTCCTCATAGTTTTTTTCTATGAATTGGACAGTGTTAATAGCATTCATATTTACAGATAAAGATATTGATGCTCAGTGAGTAAGTGACTGACTTAGGGTTAGAACACAGTTTTCTTAATTCTTAGTCCAGTGCACTTTCTTCTACCTCCAACAGTATCTCTGAATGTCTCCCCCAACCTAGATTAAGGAGAAGCATCAGGACTATTTCTTACCAAAAATATGTTGTGCAATATTTATTCTAGAATTGCATTTATTTCTATTAATGTTACTTATAAAGAACACGGTTACTCATGACTTTGCTGTAAATTCCAGATCTTGCTGGCACTGTAGTAATCTCACAGGTAACATTCCTACTTGTTTGAAGAGATTGGGAAAACAAGAGTTACAAACACTGGCAAACATCAAAGATCTATTATTGCTGATCAATGTGAAAAACACACTTGAATATTCTTTTCAACAAGTTTCAAAACAAAATTTTAGTGAAAAATTTTCAAGCTATTTTTCCATAACATTCATAATAAATGCAGACTAATTCCATCAATTACATGTTTTACCAAAAGTGGCATTGCTACTCACACTCACTATGTCAATGGATGACAAACAAACAGACAAACAAACAGACAAACAAAAAAATGGTCAATGGATAAATAAGGAAATGCAATGGGCTTGTTTTCTTTAAATGGTAATATGCTTTATATATGCCTCTTCAGCTACAAGTGGTAATTACATTTTTAGAGCTATCACAGACTTTAAAGAGTACTGGCAGTTCCCTTAAGGAAAATGTATTTTTAGATTTATTTTAAACAGCTATTTATCACCCAACAAATATAGGTGTGTGTACACACACACACAAACACAATTTCATTAGGTTTCATCTACCACTTAAACCCTTTCAGTGATAAATAAATGTTGCAATACATGTGAAAAAAGTTATAAACTGTAATTCTCCATATAAATGCAATAAATCATTATTACATCTTAATCGTGTAAAAACTAAAGTAGAGGTTCCTCTTCAAAGACTTTCCTCCCCATCTAATCAGGAATAAATAGAACCTCCTCTAAGAAGTAAAATGTATTCAAAGACCTGTACTAATATTCTTAAATATCTGCTAGCTGTAATAAAGAAATCAATGTACTTTATGTTCTTAGCTCCCACAATTTAGCCTAAATATTTGCCCTGGCATGCTTATACTGGTCCAAGCAAGCATTAGGTCATAGCCTGTGCCTCTTACTTATTTGAAGGTGTTTTTACCTTTCTCAGCATTCCACAAGTTACTTCCTCCTTCCTTTGCTTTCCTCTGACTTTGATGCTTTTAAAAAGTTCTAAGTTGCTAGCCAATCGGGACAAATACAGAATATGAGGTCCTGTTCCAGCCAATGGAAACCGGACACAGCAGTAGGGTGGATGTGTCAGGTTATAAATGACCCTGTCTCCTTTGTTTGGTGTAATCTCATGGCAAAACTGCTGGTGAGTGTACCCTTTCTGTAGAAAGTAAAAAAATGGCCTTTTTGAGGAAATTAAATTTATGTTCAAGTGCTATTCCTTTACAGCACTGGGGAACAAGCATTTCTAACAATAGTATCAGCTGCTACAAGATAGTTTGGGATTACAATCAGTCATAGCTTTCACTTGAAATACTCATCCATTACACCATTTCCTCATGTCTGGACTGTTGAATATCTCACTTTATACCTTCATTATAAACTCACACTAATTTTTGCACTTATATAATTCACTCATTTTCTGCTGAAATTTCATCATCTGGTAGTTAATCTCATTTTAAGATTTACTTGAATCAAAAATGAGGATTCTTCTCTGATTTCTTATCGTATTCCCTCAATTTTGCCTGAAGCGTTTTAAATTCTATAATACAAAGAGACCTTGAAGAGCATTTCCTAAAGCTCCTTTTCTGCCTCATGGGAGGAAGTGACTTGCCTAAGCCAGCATAGTAACAAAACTGTTTTGTTGTTGTTGCTGTTGTTGCTGCTGCTGTTGTTGTTGGTTTTGCTTGAGATGGAGTTTTGCTCTTTCACCCAGGCTGGAGCGCAGTGGTGTGATCTCGACTTACTGCAACTTCCACCTCCCAGGTTCAAGTGATTCCCCTGCCTCAGCCTCCCAAGTAGCTGGGGTTATAGGCACCCGCCACCATGCTCAGCTAATTTTTGTATTTTTAGTAGGACAAGGTTTCACCATGTTGGCCAGGCTGGTCTGGATCTCCTGACCTGAGGTGATCCACTCATGGCTACCTTCCAAACTGCTGGGATTACAGGCTTGAGTCATCGTGCTCAGCCACAAAACTGGTTTTTGACCCTTGTCTTCCAATTGCGAATCAAGTCTTCTTTTATAACACCAAGCACAAATAACCTAAAAGCGTTACTTTCCCGGGGGAATAACTCTTCAAATAAAAATGGAAAAAGAAGTCTGTGCTTCATTGATCTCTCTGGTTTATTTTCTGAGAGTACAGTCACCTATAATGCAAAGACACTTTTCCTATTACTGTCAACACCACCACACTATTATGTTGCTACAACATATAGCGGCCATAACATATTCCATTATATCAGCAGATTTTATATAATAAGAAACACAAACTCATGGCTCTTCTGCTCTCCCATTTAATTATGAATGCACTAAAATAGCAATACCAATATTATGAAGTTTCCCCAAAGGGCTACTTCAGTTATTATTTTTAGACATATATAGGCTTAAAGTATTTCCCAAAACATATTCAAAAATAAAATTACAAAAAGGGAACTTGGGAAGACAATTCCACATGAAATCCCACTGAAGTTATGACAAAGGATTCACGAAACTATGAATTCATTTTAACACATTATGTTTAAAAAGATAAAGTGTACTTAATGGTTTTATTCTGCATAACATATAACCATAAAGTATCCAGAGAATGTTCTTAGTGAATTTGGTTTATTTCCTTCTTAAAGAAAATTATGAAGAATAGTAAATGGAAACTCACTCCCCGCCACCCCCGCCCCACCCTTGAGCAGGAGACCCATTTTTTTCCATACATGGTAATAAAATGCACCTGGAACTATACAATTTTCTAAAGGTCATAAGAGGGAGAGGGAATCTGAACCACCATTTGCAATCTTAATCAGGATCTTTAGCATTCTCACTGCAAGCCTGTCAGAAATGTGAAGGGGGAAAACATTGAAGTGTTAGTCTACACAACTGAAAATTACACATTTCTAACAAGAGTTCAGGTGATGCTGATGTTTCTGGTCCATGGACCACACTTTGCACAGCAAAAATTAATACATTAAGTGCCAGGCACGGTGGCTCACACCTGTAATCCCAGCACTTTGGGAGGCCAAGGAGGGTGGATCACCTGAGGTCGAGAGTTCGAGAGCAGCCTGCCCAACATGGGGAAACCCTGTCTCTACTTAAAATACAAAATTAGCCGGGCGTGGTGGCGCATGCCGGTAATCCCAGCTACTCGGGAGACTAAGGCAGGAGAATTGCTTGAACTCGGGAGGTGGAGGTTGCAAGGAGTCAAGATCACGCCATTGCACTCCAGCCTGGGCAACAAGAGCAAAACTCTGTCTAAAAAAATAAAAATAAAAAATAAATTAATACAATAATATTTTACCAAGGTCATTAGCTAGTAAGAAAAAAAGAAAAGAAAGATAGGAAGACCTAGTCTTCTCAAAAGCTTCTAACCAGGGTGTCTCAGCGTTCTCTTCCAAACTGCTTCTCTTTTAAGAATGCAATGCCAGCCGGGCACGGTGGCTCACGCCTGTAATCCCAGCACTTTGGGAGGCCGAGGCGGACGGATCACAACGTCAGGAGAGCGAGACCATCCTGGCTAACACGGTGAAAACCCGTCTCTTCTAAAAAATTAGCCAGGCGTGGTGGCGGGTGCCTGTGGTTTCAGCTACTCAGGAGGCTGAGGCAGGAGAATGGCATGAACCCGGGAGGCGGAGCTGGCAGTGGAGCTGGCAGTGAGCCGCGATGGCGCCACTGCACTCTAGCCTGGACGACAGAGCAAGACTCCATCAGGAAGGAAGGAAGGAAGGAAGGAAGGAAGGAAGGGAGGAAGGAAGGA
>NW_012104499.1:1868987-1890846 GCF_000951045.1 Mandrillus leucophaeus
AGAGAGAGAGAGAGAGAGAAAGAGAGAGAGAAAGAGAGAGAGAAAGAGAGAGAGAAAGAGAAAGAGAAAGAGAGAGAAAGAGAGAAAGAAAGCAAGCAAGCAATGCCATATGTACAAATTTTACATGGAATAGGGACTGACTCATGAAGTCGTGCATGAATGAAATCAAACAATGGTATACATTCATATTATGTTACATGTGATGTGATGTATAAAGCTAAGCACAGAGTCATAACTCTGGTTCTTTAGTGTTTAAACCTATTTTATGGTGTATGGTTTTATGCAAACAAAAGTGATGCGTGAAACCATGTTATAGGAAATAGAAAGAAATTATTTAGGTAGACAGTTAAAGTGAGTCCCCAGCAGAAAACTTTCCTTTTAACAAAAAGCAGCTCAAAAATAGCTCCCTTTTTAACCTCATGCAGTTCAAAGAAATCACTTCTAACAACAAACTGCCTGAAAGAGCAGGCAGAGATAAGACAGCTCCACACAGAAGTGGGGGTGGGGGGAGTCTCCTGGGTAATCACCCAACTTCACATTTATACAATGGGCCCAGTAAAACAGTGGGCCTTAATAAGCACATTCCTTTCCCTTTAGGCCTCTAAGATAGGGAAACTAAAAGCAGACCTAGGGGGCGGGGGGACGCCTGCAGCTACAAGAAGATGTGTGGGAACAGACACAGAAACTCTCCCTCTCAGACAAAGAAACACAGACTAAAAGTCAGCCTACGTGGTCCAGGAATGGAGTGAGAGCTGATTAAAAACCCTGCTCTATACAGATAGCACACCTGGTCCCAGCTGAAGCGTCGTGCCCTAGGAGGATAAGACCTCCCCTCCTCACTAACCCCCTCCTCACTAGCTCATTTATAAAAACTCTGACATTTTTACTACTACTTGGCAACCTGCTTGGGACCCCTCTCTGTGATGGAGAGCTGTTCTTTCCTTTAGCCTATATAAACTGCCGCTCCAAACTCACTTCGTGTGTGTGTCCATGACCTCGATCTCCTTGGCCGTGAGACCAAGAACCTTCGTACTTACCCCAGACAATGAGGCTGCTTCAATAATAGCCTAAAAAGGCCAAATTTATATCACATTCATTTCTGTTTGAATGGACAGCCCATCAACTATAATAGAAAATTATCTACTTATATACCATCATACCCTCCTAATTCAAACAATGTGATACCAGAAAGCCCTCTGCATTAGAGAATTAAATAAAAGATATACCATTTTTTAAAGCCTCAATAGAAAAGTCTGGTGAGAGTAAGACAATGTGATTTCTTTTTTTTTTTTTTTTTTATTTTTGAGACAGATTTTCACAGCGGCGCAATCTCAGCTCCTAAGTTAAATCAATTCTCGTGCCTCAGCCTCCCAAGTAATGGAGGTTACAGGCGTGTACCATCACGCCCGGCTAATTTTTGGTATTTTAGTAGTCACAGGGTTTCACCATGTTGCCCAGGCAGGTCTCGAGCTCCCGTGCCCAGGCAATCCTCCTGCCTCAGCCTCCCAAAGTACTAGGATTACAGGCATGAGCCACCTCATCCAGCTGCCAATGTGATTTCTTCAAGCAGCCATTTTAAAACAATGTACCAAGCAACAGAATGACAACATAAAACTGAAACACAAACGATGACAATGACTTGCACCCAGAATATGTAAATAATACCTGCAAATTAATAACTAAAAATCAAACAACAGAAAAATTAACAATAGTCTTGAGAAAACCAATGAACAATAGTCTTGAGAAAACCAAAGAGGATATCCAAATGACCAAAAACATCAAAAGTTTCCCAACCTTATCAGCAATCAAGTGAATAAAAATTAAAACCAAAAGGAAATGTTATTACAAACCCATAGGAATGGCTCAAAATTTTAAAATCTGACAATTTCAAGTGCTATAAAATGTGTAAAGCAAAGGAAACCCTCATAAAAAGCTATTGGGAATGCTAGTTGTTACAACCACATTGGAAAACGGGTGTTATCCACTAAAGTTGAAAATATGATCAAGCAATTCTACCCTGAAGTATGACCCCAACAAAAAAATGCATCAATATTTGCACAAAGACATGTTCAAGTATTTTTAAAGCAACACTGTTCATAATACCCCAAAACTGAAAAATAAATTTTATGTCCATCATCACTACAATGGACATCTGTATTATAGTTTAGCCATACAATGTAACACTCCACAACAATGAAAATTAATGAATTACTGCTTCGTAAAACTATGTGGAAGAGTCCGAAAACATAACACTGCATGAAAGAAAGTCAGGACCAAAATAAGATAAATTGTTTGATTCCACAGATATGAAGTTCAAAGGTAAGAAACACAAGTCATGCAAATATTTTTGTGGGGGGGAGGAAAGAGGAGATGGAATCAGGAGGGGATATAAGAGGTTTCTGAGGTGCCAGCAATTTTCTATATCTCGACCTGAGCATGTTTACATATATGTGATCACACTGTAATAATTCATGGAGTTGTACATTAATGATTTGTGGATTTTTCTGTATGTAGTTTATATTTCAATGAATAATTTAAAACAAAGAAAGTCAACAAATACTTATTGAGCAATTACTTGTGTGGTAGGAATTGAACAGCAAAGTGGAAATGATTCCTGCTTTTATGAGCTTTAAAGTGTAGAGAAGGCATGCATGAAATAAGGAAGCAGCTAAATAAACATACCATTATAAACCAATTAAGTGTTATAATACATAAGGACAGGGTGCAATGAGAGAAATGATAATAAATGAAAAAAATTACCTTTCATAAATCCAGGGCAGCATCTCAGTGCTGTTGAAATATCACAAACGAGGCAGTAGTTGAACTACAAATAAACAGTATGTTGGAAGCTACTTTATGAAGACCTGCTATGTTCCACCTCCTTCAGAAATCAGACCACTTGTTAGGGAAAATATGATGAGGAAGCTCTAACGTGTGCAAGCAGCCCCTTCTTATTACCACTGGGCAAGGTTTCTTAAAATGAGATCTATACCTAGTCTTCTCAAACTTTAAAGTGCATCTGAATCACTGTGGGATCTTATCAAAATACAGATTTTGATACCATAGATATTGGGTGGGGCCTAAGGTACTGCATTTCTAACAATCACACAATGATGCCCACAGTGCTGGTCTGTAGACCATACTGTGAGAAAAGATGGTCCATATGGCACCAAGCCAGCTGATTAATTTAGCCAAGCAACTACTTACTTCAATGGGAAATATCAAAACCCCTACGGAATCACTTCCCTGAATCGATAGCTTGTTTGAAGTTTAATTTCAGTTTTAACATTGAAATCTTTAATACTCATGTTTATTTGTCCACTTATTTGTATATCTGCCTTATTAAAAAATATTTGAGGAAAATTCCAATCAGTTAAAATGACTCAGGAGAACATCATAAAAGCATTTAAATTGTTTCTTTAAAAAATATACTATATTCTGCTCAACATCACTAATTACTGGAGAAATGCAAATCAAAACCATAAGGAAATATCATCTCATGCCAGTCTGAATGGCTACTATTAAAAGTCAAAAAATAATAGATATTGGCAAGGTTGCAGAGAAAAAGCAACACTTGTACATTATTGGTAGGAGTGTAAATTAGTTCAACCATTGTGGAAAACAGTATGGCAATTCCACAAAGAGCTATAAACAGAACTACCACCCAACCCAGCAATCCCATCACTGAGTATATACCCAAAGGAATATAAAATTTTCCATCACCAAGACAAATGCATGTATATGTTCATTGCAGCACTATTCACAATAGCAAAGACATGGAATGAAACCAGGTGCCCATCAAGGGTGGATTGGATAAATAAAATATGGTACATATACACCATGGAATACTACACAGCCTTAAAAGAAGAACATGGGTGCAGCTGGAGACCATTATCCTAAGTAAATCAATGCAGAAACAGAAAACTAAATACCACATGCTCTCACTTATAAGTAGGAGTTAAACACTGGGTATTCATGGACATAAAGATAGAAACAATAAACACCGGAAACTACTTGAGGGAGGAGGGAGGGAAGGGGTCAAGGGTTGAAAAATTAACATGTTTACTACAGTCACACCTGGGTTATGGGATCATTTGCATCCCAAACCTCAGCATCATGAAATATATCCATATAATAAACCTGCACATGTACCCCTGAATCTAATACCCCTGAATCCAAAAAATACAAGAAATATTGATACAGACTGTTAAAATTATCATGTAGCTATGAAGCTATTATCAATTTAAAACAATTATATTTGTCTGTCATTGAAGGTAGCCCTAAGACCTGGAGATTTGGGGGGCAGAAAACGGCATGTGGAGTCAGAAAACTTGAGTTAGAGTTCCTCTCTGACAAGTACTAGTTGGGATCATGATGACACAATAAAACCCTTGATTCTCAGTTCTTTTAAGAAAAATTAATATTTGCCAGATGCCTGCCTACTGCACTTTACAAATAAACTTATTTCTGCTTTTTAAATTGAGGTTTATTTGATATATAATGAATTACACATATACAGAGTGTAAAATTTAATGAGATTTGACATGTGTACATCTATAAAACCATTGCCTATGATTGATCCACATAATGAACATAATCATCATTACCCCAAAGTTTCCATAAGTCCTTTTGTAATCTCTCTCTCCCACCCCTGCCTACCTCTACTTCCAGCCCCTAGGCAAACACTTATTTGATTTCTCTCATGATACAGTATTTGTATTTTTAAAGTTTTATATAAATGTAATCATAAAGTAGGTACTTTCTTATCTGGCTTCTCTCACTCAACATAATTATGTTTTGATTTACCCATGTTATTGCATCCATCAACAGTTCATTTCTTTATATGGCTGAGTAGAATTCTATTGTATGAATGCATCAAAATATTTGTTCATCTCTATTTTAGTTCCAACTGCTAGAATAGATAGACTAAGTGATTTATAAACAACAGAAATTTATTTTTCACAGTTCTGGGAGCTGAAGTCTGAGAGCAGGGTGCCAGCATTATTATGTTCTGAAGAGGGCTCTCTTCCAGGTTGCATATTTTCATTGTATTCTCACATGGCAGAAAAGAGAATCCAGAGAAGCTGGATTTCCAGTTTAAATTCCTACTAGCAGTTGATAAGCCTTTCCATTTCTCTATATCCTTGCTAATACTTAGTATGGTCAGTCGTTTTAACCTTAGACATTCTAGTAAGTATATAGTAATATCTTATTGTGGTTTTAATTTGCATTACCCTAATAACTAATAGTGTTGAGCATCTTCTCATGGAATTATTTCCCATTCATATTTCTTCTTTACTGGTGTCTGTTAAAATTTAGCTCATTTTTAAAGAATTGGTTAGTTTAGATTTTATTACTGAGTACTAAAGATTATTTACATATTCTAGATGATAAAGGATTCTAGAAGGCTTTATCAGATGGACCCTTTGTAAAGATTTTCTGTCAGTTTATGACTTGTCTTTTTAACATTTTTACAGTATCTTTAGAAGGGAAGAAGTTTTTAATATTGATGAAGTCCAATGGATAAATTTTGAATTTTATGGAATATGCTTTTGGTGTTATACCTAAGAAAACATAGCCTAACCCTAGGTCAAAAAGATTTTAGGCTACATAATTTTCATGAAGTCTTAGAGTGTTAAGTTTTATAACTAGATCTATCTTCAAATTTAAGTTTATTTTTAAATATAAGTCAAAGATGTGAATCAAAGCTCAATTTTGTTGCATATGGAGATCCAAATGTTGTTCAAGAACCTTTTTTTTTTTTTTTTTGAAGACTACATAACTCACTAAATTGCTTTTTCACCTTTGTCAGATTGCAAAGACTTTCTACGTGTGGGTTTATCTGGAAACTCTCTTCTGTTCCATGAGCTATTTGTCTAATTTTATGACAATACTAATGCACTGTCTTGATTAGTATATCTCTTTAATGCTCCTTAAAATCAGGTATTTTTATTTCTCCAACTTTGGTCTTTTTTTTCAAAGTTTTATTTTTCTGGTACTTTCACATTTCCATATGAATTTTAAAATTAGCTCATAAATTTTGTACAGAAAAAGACTGCTAAGATTTTGATTTTGATTACACTTAATCTATAGATTAATTTTAGAAGTATTGATATCTTAACAGTATAGGGTCTCTGACTCACAAGAAATATATATTTCTCTATTTATAAAGGTCTTTAATTTCTCTGAGTAATACTTTGTAGTTTACAATGTACAAATCTTGAAGATGTTTTGTCAAAATTGCCGATAATTCTTTCACATTTTTAGTGCTAATCTAAACATTATTGTTTTCAATGTCAAATTATGATTGTTATTCCTAATATAGATACATGTGATTAAATTTTGAATATTGATCTTGTATCATATAACTTTGATACATTCACATATTAGCTCTAAAACTTTTGTAGAATTCATTGCATTTTCTACAAAGATGATTATGTTATTTGCTAAGAAATAGTTTTACTTCTTTTCCAATCTGTATGTCTTTTTCTTGCCTTATTGAATTGGCTAGATTCTTCAGTACAATGTTAAATATAATTGATGAGAGCAGACATCCTTGCCTTGTTCCTGACCATAGGATGAAGGCATTCGGTCTTTCACCATTAAGTATGATATGAGCTTTAGGATTTTCATAGATGACATTCATCAGATTAAGGAAGTTTCTTTCTATTCCTAGTTTGTTGAGAGTTTCCATCTAAACATGGATGTTGGATTTCTTCAGATACTTTTATGCATATTTTGAGATAATCACGTGGGTTTTTTTGTTTAATATGATGAATTACACTGATTTATTTTTTTACTGTTAAATCAAGTTTGCATTTCTAATGTAAAACATACTTGGTTATTACGCATTGTTCTTATATTTTGTTGAATTTGACTTGCTTTGCTAAAATCTTATTTACAATTTTTGCATTTATATTCATGAGTTTTATTTTTTGTAACATAATTTTATGGTTTTATTATCATGGTAATGCTGACCTCATTTGATGAGTTGAAAAGTATTCTCCCTTGATTTTTTGAAATAGTATGACAGAAAATGATGTTATTTTTCTTTACATGGTAAAGATAAATTAATGTTGCAGATGTATGTAAGGTTGCTATTTGGCTGACCTTAATATTGGGAGACTTTTTTTCTAGATTATCCAGATGACTCTAATGTAATCAACAGATTCCATAGAAGTGGAAGGAGAAATAGGAAAAATCAGTGTGAGTGTGATGTGCTGTGAGACTCAACTGACCATTGCTGGCTTTGAAGATGGAAGGGAGCCGTGAGCCAAATAAGATAGGCAGCCTCTAGAAGCTGAAAAAGGCAAGAAAATGGATTATCTTGAGCCTCCAGAAATAAATCTAGCCCTGCCAACACATAGATTTTAGTCCATGTCAGACTTCTGACTTACAGATTAGTAAAATTATAAACGTGTATTGTTTAAATCACTAAGTTTGTGGTAATTTGTTATTGAAACAATAGAAAACTAATACAGCAGAATTCACCAATGAAGAATTATTAGCTAGTCATTTTCTTTGCACGAAGCTTTTAAATTTCAAATTTAATTATTTTAATACATAAAGCTCTATTCAAGTTGTCTATAAGTTCGTCTGTGAGCTTTTGCAGTGTGTCTTTGAAGCAATTTGTTGATTTCATCTAAGTTGTTGAATTTATTGGCATGAAATTGTTCATAGTATTCTCTTGTACTTTTTAAAAAAACATTAATTAAATTTTATTTCGGTCTCTGGGATACATGTGCAGGACGTGCAGGATTGTTACATAGGTAAGCCTGTGCCATGGTGATTTGCTGCACCTATCAACCCATCACCTATGTTTTAAGTCCCACGTGCATTAGCTATTTATCCTGATGCCCTCTCTCCCATCAACCCCCTGACAGGCCACAGGGTGAGTTGTTCTCCTCCCTGTCTCCATATGTTCTCATTGTTAGCTCCCACTTATAAGTGAGAACATGTGGTGTCTGGTTTTCTGTTCCTGTGTTAGTTTGCAGAGGGCAATGGCTTCCAGTTCCATCCATGTCCCTGCAGAGGATATGATCACATTCCTTTTTATGATTGTGTAGTATTCCATGGTGTATATGTACCATATTTTATTAATCCAGTCGATCATTGATGGGCATTTGGGTTGATTTCATGTCTTTTCTGTTGTGAATAGTGCTGCAACGAACATATGAGTGCATGTATCTTCATAATAGAACGATTTATATTCCTTTGGGCATATAGCCAGTAATGGGATTGCTGGGTCAAATAATATCTCTGGTTCTAGGTCTTTGAGGAATTGCCACACTGTCTTCCACAATGGTTGAATTAATTTATATTCCTGCCAATAGTGTAAAAGCATTCCTATTTCTCCACAGCCTCACCAGCATCTGTCATGACTTTACTTTTTAATAATTGCCATTCTGACTGGCATAAGATGGTATCTCAGTGTGGTTTTGATTTGCATTTCTTTAATGATCAGTGATGTTGAGCTTTTTTTCATGTTTGTTGGTTGCATAAATATCTTCTTTTAAGAAGTGTCTGTTCATGTCCTTTGCCCACTTTTTAATGGGGTTGTTTGCTTTTTTCTTGTAAATTTGTTTAAGTTCCTTGTAGATTCTGGATATTAGACCTTTGTCACATGGATAGATTGAAAAGTTTTCTCCCATTCTGTAGGATATCTGTTCACTCTGATGATAGTTTATTTTGCTGTGCAGAAGCTCTTTAGTTTAACTAGATCCCATTTGTCAATTTTTCCTTTGTTTCAATTGCTTTTGACGTTTTTTTGTCATAAAAGCATTGCCCTTGTCTATATCCTGAATAGCATTGTGTATATTTTCTTCTAGGGTTTTTATAGTTTAGGATTTTACATTTAAGTATTTAATCCATATTGATTTAATTTTTGTATAAGGTGTAAGGAAGGGGTCCAGTTGCAATTTTCTGCTTAAGGCTAGTCAGTTTTTCCAGCACCATTTATTAAGTAGAGAATCCTTTCCCCATTGCTTGTTTTTTTTTTTTTTTTTTTTTTTTTTTTGACTGTAGATGTGTGGTATTATTTCTGAGAGACCTGCAAGCTCCGCCTCCCGGGTTCATGCCATTCTCCGGCCTCAGCCTCCTGAGTAGCTGGGACTACAGGCGCCCGCCACCTCGCCTGGCTAGTTTTTTGTATTTCTTAATAGAGACGGGGTTTCACCGTGTTAGCCAGGATGGTCTCGATCTCCTGACCCCCATTGCTTGTTTTTGTCAGGTTTGTCAAAGATCAGATGGTTTTAGATGTGTGGTCTTATTTTTGAGATCTCTATTCTGTTCCATTAGTCTATGTCTGTTTTTGTACCAGCACCATGCTGTTTTAGTTACTGTAGACATATAGTATAGTTTGAAGTTGGGTAGTGTGATGCTTCCAGCTTTGTTCTTTTTGCTTAGGATTGTCTTGGCTATAAGGGCTCTTTTGAGGTTCCATATAAATTTTAAGGTAGCATTCTCTAATTCTGTGAAGAATATCAGTGGTAGTTTAATGGGAATAGCAGAGAATCTATAAATTACTTTGGGCAGTATGGACATTTTCATAATACTGATTCTTCCAATCCATGAGCATGGAATGTGTTTCCATTTGTTTGTGTCCTCTCTTACTTCCTTCTGTAGTGGTTTGTAGTTCTACTTGAAGAGGTCCTTCACTTCCATTGTTAGCTGCATTGCCAGGTATTTTATTCTCTTTGTAGCAATTGCGAATGGTGGTTTATTCATGATTTGACCTACTGCTTGTCTATTGTTGGTATACGTGTAGGAATGCATGTGATTTTTGCCCATTAATTTTGTATCCTGAGACTTTGACGAAGTTGCTTATCAGCTTAAGTATCTTTTGGGATAAGATGATGAGGTTCTTTAGATACAAGATCATGTCATCTGCAAACAGAGACAGTTGGACTTTCTTTCCTCCTACTCGAATACCATTTATTTATTTCTCTTGCCTGGTTGCCCTGGCCAGAACTTTCAATACCATTTTGAATAGGAGTGGTGAGAGATGGCTTCCTTTTCTTGTGGTGGTTTTCAAGGGAAATGCTTCAAGCTTTTGCCCATTCAGTAAGATATTGACTGCAGAATTATCATAAATAACTCATTATTTTGAGGTATGTTCCATCAATACCTAGTTTATTGAGAATTTTTAACAAGAAGGGTGTTGAATTTTATGGAATGCCTTTTCTGCATCTATTAAGATAATCATGTGGGGTTTTTTTTCAGGAGCTCTTGCAAGGCAGGCCTTGTGGTGAGAAATTCCCTCAGCATTTGCTTGACTGAAAACGATTTTATTTCTCCTTCACTTATGAAGTTTAGTGTGACTGGATAAGAAGAGCTGGGTTGGAAATTTTTTTCTTTAAGAATATTGGCCGCCAATTTCTTCTGGCCTGTAGAGTTTCTGCTGAGAGGTCCACTGTTAGTCTGATGGGTTTCCCTTTGTAGGTGATCTGGCCATTCTCTCTGGCTGCCCTTAACATTTTCTTCCTTAATTTCAACCTTGGAGAATCTGGTGATTATGTATCTTAGGGTTGATCTTCTCATGGAGTAGCTTACTGGACTTCTCTGAATTTTCCAGACCTGAATGTTGGTCTGTCTTGTTTGGTTGAGGAAGTTCCCCTGGATAATATCCTGAAGTTAAATTTTCTGACTTGGCTCCATTCTCCCTGTCTCTTTTAGGTACTCTAATCAGTCATAGTTTTGGTCTTTTTACATAATCCCATAGTTCTCAGAGTTGTTTGTTAGTTCCTTTTCATTCTTTTTTCTCTACTCTTGTCTGCCTGTTTTATTTCAGCAAAATAGTCTTCAAGCACTGAAATTCTTTCCTCTGCTTGGTCTATTCAGTTATTGATACTTGTGGTTGCACTGTGAAGCTCTCATATTGTGTTTTTCAGCTCCATCAGGTCATTTATGTTTCTCTCTAAAATGATTATTCTGGTTAACAGCTCCTGTAATGTTTTATCATGGTTCTTAGCGTCTTTGCATTGCATTAGAGCATGCTCCTTTACCTCAGCAAAGCTTATTATTACCCACCTTCTGAATCCTACTTCTGTCAATTTATACATCTAAGCTTCTGCTCACTTCTATGTCCTTGCTGGAGAAGCGTTGCCATCATTTAAGGGAGAAGAGGCATGCTGGATTTTTGAGTTTTCAGCATTTATGTTGTTGTTGTTGTTGATTCTTTCCCATCTTTGTGAGTTTGTCTAGCTTTGATCTTTGAAGCTACTGACATTTGGATGGGGTTTTTGTGGGGACTTTTGTGTTGGTGCTGTTGTTGGTGCTCTCTGTTACTTTATTTTATTTATTTATTTTTTAACAGTCAGGCCCCCTTTCCATAGGGTTGCTGCAGTTTGCTGGCAGCCCACTCCAGACCCTATGCACCTGGCCCCTTCCACACCTGAAAGTGTCACCAGTGGAGTCTGCAGAACAGCAAAGATGGGTGCCCACTCCTTCTTCTGTGATCTCTGTTTCAGAGGGGCACCAACTTCATGCTGGAAGGAATACTCTTGTATAAGGTATCTGGCAACTCCATTGTGGGGAGTCTTACCCAGTCAGGAGGCACATGATCTGGGGTCCACTTAAGAAAGCACTCTGGCTGCCTCTTGGCAGAGGGGTTGTGCCATGCTGGGGAGAATCCCACTGATCTGGGCTGCCTGGATTCCTTAGAGCCAGCAGGGAGAAAGACTAAGTCTGCTGACCCACAGAGACCATGGCCACCCCTTTTCCCAGAGGTTTTTTCCCAGGGAGATCACAGTCCTGCCCTAAACCCCTGGCTAGAGTTGCTGAAATTTCTACAGGGAAGCCTCGCTCAGTAAGGAGGGCTAGATCAGGGTCTGGCCTAAAAAGGCAATCTGGCCATGATCTGCCACAGCTGCTATTCTGCACTGTAGGGAATTCCTCCTGGGTTCAAAGCGTCCAGTCTCCCTGGAACCAGCAGGGAGAAAATGGCAGACTGAAGTTTCAGTGATGGCTGCCACTCCTTTCCCCAGGTGCTCAGTCATCTTAGGCAGCAGACAGCTTCCCTCCCTCAGGGAGCGCAGCTATCTTAGGTGGAAAGCAGCTACAGTGATGATGGCCACCCCTCCTTCTTGGACCTGGATAGTCTTAGGTGTCTCCAGTCAATTGGCCACTGAGAATCTGCACAGCTCTGTGCTTGGGATTCAATGCCTTGGTGGCATGGGCTCACAAGGGGGATCTCTTGATCCTTGGGTTGCACAGATCCATGGAAAAAGTGTGTTATCCTGGGCATGGGAGCATGACCACTCATCATCTCTCTTAGCTGGGGGTGGGAGCTCCTCTTGCCCCATGTGGCTCCCAGGTGGGCCGTTGCACCACCCTGGTTTTCCTCACTCTTGGTGAGTCACGCCAACTGCCTAGTCAGTCCCAATGAGAGAATATGGATACCTCAGTTGCCGGTGCAGGATTCACTCACCGTTTTCATTTTTCTCAGTGGGAGCCTCCGACTGCAGCTGTGCTGTTTCTAGTATTTCATCTTGACCCCTCCCCCAATATCCTTTTAATTTTTCTAGACTCTGTAGTGATGTCTCCTCTCTCATTCATGATACCAGTAATTTGTATTTTCTCTTTTTTCCTGATTATTCTGGCTAGATAATTATCTTAAAGATTTTATCAAAGAACCATTTTTTAGTTTCTCTTATTTTCTCCATTGTTTTTCTCTATTCTATTTCAGTGATTTCTGCTCACTTTTTCAAATTGAGATATAATTCTCAGACTGCAAAGTTCACCTTTCAAAGTGTATAATTAAATAGTTCTCAGTATATTCACAAAGTTGTACAAGCATAACCACGATCTAGTTCCAGAACATTTTCACCACCCCAGATAGAAACCCTGAACCCATTAAAAATCACTCTCCACTTACCCTCTCCAAGTCCCTGGCAAACATTATCCACATTTGTATGATTTGCCTATTCTACACATTTTACATAAATCAAATCAACCAATGTGTGGTCTTTTCTGATAGGTGGCTTTCACTTGGCATGTTTTCAAGGTTTATCTATGTTGTAGCATATATGAGCATTTAATTATTTTTTTATGGTTTCATAATGTTTCATCTTATGGATATACCACAATTTGTTCATCCATTCATAGTTTATGGAAAGTTTGGTTATTATTAGGTTATTATTAGGACTAATGTAGCTATGTAGATTAATGTAAAAGTGTCTGTGTCAATATATAATTTCAATTTGGGGGGGTATTTTCTTCAGGAGTGGAATAGCTGGGTCATATGATAACTCTGCTTTATTTATTTATGTATCTACTTTTATAAATCACATACCATGCAATTTACCTATTTAAACCATAAAATTTAATAGCTTTTAGTATAGTAATAGAAGGGGAAACCATCATCAAAATTAATTATGAAAAATTTCAACCCAAAGAAAACTTTAACCATCACCCTTGATGTTTATTGTGGGTATTTCGTATAAATGAAATAGTACAACATATGATCTTTGTTGTCTAGTTTCTTTCACTTATAATGTTTTCAAGGTTCATCCATGTTTTGCTAGGTATAAGTACATTATGTCATTTTATTGGTGAATAATATTCTACTGTATGGACATACAATATTTTATTTATCTTTTCATCACTTGATGGACATTTGGGTTCTTCTACTTTTTTGTTATTTCAAATAAACCTGCTATGAACATTCATATACAAGTATTTGAGTGAACATATATTTTATTTATTTATTTATTCATTCTAGAAATATACTGATATGTTTTGGCTGTGTTCTCACCTAAATCTCATCTTGAATCCCCAAGTGTTGTGGGAGGGACCTGGTGGGAAGTAATTGAATCATGGGGGCAGGTCTTTCCCATGCTATTCTCGTGGTGGTGAATAAGTCTCACGAGATCTGATGGGTTTCAAACTGGAGTTTCCTTGAACAAGCTCTCTTCCCTTATCTGCCCCCATGTGAGGCATGCCTTTCACCTTCTGCCATGATTCTGAGGCATCCCAAACCATGTGGAAATGTAGGTCAATTGAACCTCTTTCTTTCAGAAATTGCCCAGTCTCAGGTATGTCTTTACCAGCAGTATTAAAACAGACTAATACATACACCCAAGAATGGAATTGCCAGGTTATAGTGTAACTCTATGTTTAGCTTTTTGAGAAGTTCTCAACCTGTTTTCCAAAGTGGTTTTTCAGTTTTACATTCTCACCAGCAATATACAAGGGTTCCAATTTCCCTGCATCCTAACGGACATTTATTATTGCCCATCATTTTTATTGTTGCCAACACAGGGGGTGTAGAAGTTATATCACTGTGATTTTGATTTGTGATTCTCTGGTTAATAATTATGTCAAGAATATTTTTGTGTTCTTATGGGCTGTTTGTATGTCTTGTTTGGAAAAGTATACATTAAGATCCTTTGCCCATTTTTAAATTGAGTTGTTTTTTATTGTTCAGATATTTGAGTTTATTGTTGAGGTATATGAGTTTATTAAATATACTGAATACTGACCCAATATCAGCTATATGATTTGTAAATGTTTTACCCCATTCTGTTGAATGTATTTTCACTTTTTTAAAAATAGTGCCCATTGAAGAACACATGTTTTTATCGTATGCCCGTTGAAGAGCATATGTTTTTAGATATTTTATGAAGTCTGTGTTTTCCTTTAGGTGCTTGTGCTTGCAGGGTAATAGAGTTTTACACCTATGTTTTTTCTTTCAAGAGTTTAATAGTTTTACCTCATTCATTTAATGTCTTTGAACCATTTGGAATTGATTTTTGTATATGGTATAAAGTAGGTGCCCAAATTCATTCTTTTGCATATAAATATTCATAGTCCCCATAGTTCCCTGCTAAATTTTCTTGACACCCTGGTAGAAAACAAATTAAACAGAAACCTTTGGTTTTATTTCTGGATTCTCAATTATATTCTACCGATCTACATGTCTGTTCTTATACCAGTACTAACACAGTGTTGATTACTGTAGCTTTGCACTGAATTTTTGAATCATTAAGTGGAATTTCTCTAATTCTGTTCTTTTTTTTAAAGATTTCTTTATCAATTTTAGGACTTTTACACTTCCATATAGATTTCAGGGTCTCCTTGTCAGTTTCTGCATAAAGGAGAAATCGAATTTTGATAAGGATTATATTGAATCTTTGGATTCATTGTGGGAGTATTGCCATCTTTACAACATTAAGTCTTTGGATCCATAAGCACAGGATATCTTTCCATTTATTTAGGTCTTCTTTAATCATTTTTCAAAATATTTACCAGTTTTCCAAGTATAAGTTTTGTACCTTAAAAAATTCCTAAGTATGTTATTTCTAATGCTATTGAAAATGGGATTTTTTTTTTTTTTGACAGAGTCTTGCTCTGTTGCCTAGACTGGAGTGCAGTGGCACAGTCATGGCTCACTGCAGCTTTGACCTCCTGGGCTTGAGAGGTCTTTTTACTTCAGCCACCAGGGTAGCTGGGACTACAGGCACATGCCACCATGCTCAGCTAATTAATTTTTAAATTTTTAGTACAGACAAGTTCTCACTATGTTGCTCAGGCAGGTCTTAAACTACTGAACTCAAAAAATCCTCCCACCTCAGCCTCTCAAAGTGTTAGGATTGTGTAAGCCACTAGGTAGGGCACAATTAATTACTGCATATTGTTCTTGTATCCTGCCACCTTGCTGATCTCATGTATTAGCTCTCATCATTTTAAGTAAATTTCTTTGGATTTTCTGATGGAAGATTATATCATTAGCAAATACAAATAGTTTTATTTGTTCCTTTACAATCTGGATCATTATTATTTTGTCTCCTTGCCTAATTGTCCTGGCTAAAACCTACAGTACAGTGTTAAAGTTGTTAATGGTGGACATCAATATCTTGCTCCTCATCTTAGAAATGATGATCTCAGTCTTTCACTATTAATTATGATGCTATATATAAGGAACATAAAAATTACAAGGAAAAAAACAAACAACTTCATTAAAAAGTGAGCAAAGGACATAAACAGACATTTTTCAAAAGAAGACATACACGCAGCCAACAATCATATGAAAAAAAGCTCAGCATCATGGACCTAAAGCACAATGAGATACCATCTCACACCAGTCAGAATGGCTATTATTAAAAAGTCAAAAAATAACAGCTGCTGTCAAGGTTGTGAAGAAAAAGGAACACTTATAAACTTTTGGTGGGAGTGTAAATTACTTCAACCATTGTGGAAGACAGCGTGGTGATTTCTCGAAGATCTGAAGGCAGAAATACCATTCAACCTAGCAATTCCATTACTGGGTGTATACCCAGGAGAATACAAATTGTTCTATGTTAAAGACACATGCATGTGTATGTTCATTGTAGCACTATTCACAATAGCAAAGACATGGAATCAGCCTGAATGCCCATCAATGATAGACTGGATAAAGAAAATGTGATACGTATACACCATGGAATACTATGCAGCCATAAAAAGGAACGAGATCATGTCCTTTGCAGGGACATAGATGGAGCTGGACGCCATTATCCTCCACAAACTAACACAGGAACAGAAAACCAAATAACACCAAAAATCAAACACCAGAGAACCAAATAAAAGGTTCTCACTTATAAGTGGGAGCTAACGATGAGAAAACATGAACACATCGAGAGGAACAACACACACTGGGACCTACTTGAGGGAGGAGGTTAGGAGGAGGTAGAGTATCAGGAAAAATGACTAATGGATACTAGGCTTAATACCCGGGTGATGAAATAATCAACACAACAAACCTTCATAACACATGTTTACCATGTAGCAAACCTGTACATGTACCCCTGAACTTAGAATAAAAGTTTTAAAAAAAATTGTGATACTGTCAGTTTATGGTAAATCTCATTTATCAGGTTTAGAAAGTTTTTATCTATCCTAATTTTATTACATATTCTTATCATAAAAGGGTGTTTTTTGCCAAATGATTTCACGCATCTATTGAGAGGGTCACGTGGTTTTTACCCTTCAGTCTATTCATATGGTGTATTACATTGATTTATTTGTGTATATTGAATCAACTTTGGAACCCTAGGATAAATAGCACTTTTTGATGTAGTATAATACTTTCTGTGTGTTGCCAGATTTTGTTTGCTAGTTTGTTTTTTGAGGATTTTTGCATCTGTATTCATAAGTAATATTAGTCTGTGGTTTTCTCTTCTTGTGATTTTTTTTTTTTTTTCTGATTTTGGTACCAGGGTAAAATTGGCCTTGTAGCATGACTTCAGACTAGAGAATTTTATAAGGGGTAAATACTTGTTTATATTATTTAAAACTGCCACTATGACTGAAGAAAATAATCCTTTTTTTTTTTTTTTGCTGACTTAGTATGTATTCAATATACACAAAACTAATAATGTACCATGAAAGGTAGTATATATTACATTTGATTTTTTAAAAAGGAATTTTCATGTCAACTCAATTTGAGTAGCTATTAAGCTGCCATTCAACATAAGCAAATCAATAGTACTTCATGATATATAGCTAACGTACATTCCTGCAACTATGTTTATTGCATTCATCTTATTTATTCAAATTTTCCAGGACCCAGATAAAGAGATAATTCTACTTGCTAGGTATAGGATGCATTATATCTTCTTTTTTATTTCCAATTTTTAAGTTCAGGGGTACATGTGCAGGATGTGCAGGTTTGTTACATAGATAAATGTGTGCCATGGTTGGCTGCATAGATCATCTCATCACCTAGGTATTAAGCCCAGAATTCATTAGCTATTCTTTCTGATGTTCTCCCTCCTTCCCTCCAACAGGCCCCAGTGTGTATTGTTCCCCTCTCCCATGTGTCCATGTGTTCTCATCGTTCAGCTCCCACTTATAAGTGAGAACATGCTGTATTTAGTTTTCTATTTCTGCATTAGTTTGCTAAGCATAATGGCTTCCAAATCCATTTATGTCCCTGCAAAGAACACGATCGCATTCCTTTTTATGGATGCATAGTATTCCACGGTGTATACGTACCACATTTTCTTTATCAAATCTGTCATTGATGGGTATTCAGGTTAATTCCATGTCTTCGATATTGTGAATAGGACTGCAATAAACACACACATGCAGGTATCTTCATAATAGATGAATAATCTTGAAGCCTGAAATAGCCATGCTGTCTTGGGTGATGTCAAAGAAAGACATTAATAGGGAGGGCAATGCCCATAAGAGTCTCATAATAAAATGGAAATAGTTTCTGCTGAATCATGCTACCAGGATAATGCTAAGGAAGATACAGTCACAAATAAGGAGCCTCATTTCCTCTAGAACTGATTTGAAACCACATGAGGAGCTACTGCGTTCTCTCATCATTGGACAATGCCCTATCAACAGCCCTCAACAGACCAACAAAGAGCTGCTTGATTTATAGATGGCACTTTCAAGGTGAATGAGAATTATTTTGTTTGGTAAGCCACCATTCCAATCAAATAAGTTGAAATAAAATTCGGTTCAGTGAGCTGATTAGCATGCTATTTTTCTGGCAGTGATAAAATATTTCAGCAATGATAACAGCCCTTCTGTTCATTTTTTTACTGGCTCATGAGCAGTGACCAAGAGCCTGGCTATATAATAAGGCAAAGGGCAACAGAAAACTGGACTATTAAAGCAATGTTTGTATGAAACATTGATGGGAATTTGAGGGTTGCATTTAGGAAATGCAAGGTAAAAGGGGTTGACTGGGATATGTTGATGTCCATCAAAAAACAAAACAAAACGAAACAAAACACTTTCAGGCTTGGAATGTGTTAGAAATCAACAAGTGGATATTCTGGTATGTTCCCTTGAGGTAACCCTCTGGGTCCATGAAATAAGTGATATTGGCATGGGGGAACCCTCAATGCAGATATTAACTGATTCAGGCTAATAAGAACTCTTCTGTCTGCCAACAAAAGATGTAAAGACTGTAGATGACTATGTGGAAGATTCCCAGGAGAAAAGGCCCTGAACACAATTAGCAAGTCATGCTGACCCTTGCAGCACTGGGGGACTACAAGGTAGCCCTCACAGGAATAGACACTTTGGATTAGGCTTTACTTATCTATTGGTAGATGCAAATGCTCAGAGCGCTATAAAGAATCAGAACAGAAGACATTGCATCAATTTGGAGTGCCAAGTCACATTTCTTCAGGCCAAGGGACACACTGTATGATTCATAATACTCAACAATAGTCAATCAGATACTCAAAGTAATAATTTGATAGAGAATTGGAATGGTCAGTTTCAACACTGTTTATCTAAAATATTCAGAGGTATAGAAATGAAGGACTAATTACGTGCTCAAACATGTGTGTGCTCACACACAACACGAGAAAAATTAAGAGAGTGTCCCCACTAAATAGATTCCTCTGCTTTTCTGATGGATGCTAGGAAGAGAAGATCCATCTTGTATGACTATGCTTTTTCCCCTTTCTTTTTCTATTCTTTATCTTTCTTCCCTATGTTATCTCAAACTTATTTTTCTTACCTAATGCAGTGGTAACAGGGCTGGTGCTGCAACTGCAAAAGCTAGAAGCAGGGATAATACCAAAGAAAAAAAAAACTGTAACTATGTTTTAAAATATTTATCTCAAAATTCCTAAGGGCCTAATGGGGTGGGTTTTACCTTCACTTCCTTTGTAAAAATTGAAGTTAACAGTGAATGCATTCATAGTGGTAAAAACATCCTACTAGTTCTATATCTGTATGATGCTACCCTATAATCCTATACACGTGAGAGTGGACTGAGGGGGAAGAACTTGCTAGATGAATATTACTGCCTATAATCAAGACCAGAACAGTGGCCCAAAGTAAAGTCCCTTCCAAAGGTGGAAAATTTGGGATATAAATGGAGAGAAGGACAAAGAGTAGCTGAGTGTAAATGAATAAATAAATGGGTTTTATAATGGGATAAACCAATATTACATTAACACCTTGATATAGTTTGGCTGTGTCCCCACCCAAATCTAATCTTGAATTCTAGCTCCTATTATCTCCATGTGTAGTGGAAGGGACCAGGTAGAAAGTAAACGAAGCATGGGGGTGGGTTTCTCCCATGCTTTTCTTGTGATAGCAAATAACTCTCACAAGATCTGATGGTTTTATAAAAAGCAATTCTCCTGCACACACTTTCTTGCCTACTGTCATGTAAGATGTGCCTTTGCTCCTCCTTTACCTTCTGCCATAATTGTGAGACCTTCCCAGTCATGTGGAACTGTGAGTCCATTAAGCCTGTTTTCTTTACAAATTACCCGGTGTTAAGTATGTCTTTACTAGCAGTGGGAGAATAGACTAGTATAGTAAATTAGTATTGGTAGAGTGGGGTACTGCTATTAAGATACCCAAAAATGTGAAAATTATTTTGAAACTGTGTAACAGGCAGAGGTTGCAATAGTTTGGAGGGCTCAGAAGAAAGAAAAACTTGGGAAAGTTTGGAACTTCCTACACACTTGAAGAGCTCAGAAGACAAGAAGAGGTGGGAAAGTTTGGAACTTCCTAGAGACTTGTTGAATGGCTTTGACCAATATGATATAGTGATATGGACAATGAAGTCCAGGCTGACATGGTCTCAGATGGAGATGAGGAACTTGTGGGAACTGGAATAAAGGTTACTCTTTCTATGTTTTAGCGAAAAGACTGGCAGCATTTTGTCCCTGCCCCAGAGATCTGTGAAACTTTGAACCTGAGAGAGATGATTCAGGGTAAATGGTAGAAGATATTTCCAAGCAGCACATTTAAGATGTGACTTGCATGCTGTTAAAAGCATAAAAAGCACTTTCTGAAGAGAAATTCCAGCCAGCTGCAGAAATTTGCATGAGTAATGAGAAGCCAGATGTTAATCACCAAAACAATGAGAAAAATGTCTCCAGAGTATGTCAGAGGTCTTCACAGTAGCCCCTCCCATCACAGGCCCAGAGGTGTGGGAGGAAGAAATGATTTCCTGGGCTGGGACCAGGGTCTTGCTGCTTTGAGAAGCCTCAGGACTTGGTGCCCTGCATCCCAGCCATGGATAAAAGGGGACAACATACAGTTCAGGTCATTGCTTCAGAGGGTATAAGCCCCAAGTTTGGTAGCTTGCATGTGGCATTGGGACTGTGGGTTTACAGAAGTCAAGAACTGAAATTTGGGAACTTCCGCCTAGATGTCAGAGGATGTATGAAAACTTCTGGATGTCCAGACAGAGGTGTGCTGCAGGGGTAGGGCCCTCATGGAGAACTTCTGGTAGGACAGTGCAGAAGAAAAACGTTGGATGAAAGCCCCCTCACAGAGTAGCCACTGAGGCACAGCCTAATGGAGCTGTGAGAAGAGGGCAACCATCCTACAGACCCCAGAATGGTGGATCCACTGACAGCCTACACTGTGCACCTGGAAAAGCCATAGACACTCAATGCCAGCCCATAAAAGCAGCTTGAAGGGGGGCTGTACTATGCAAAGACACAGGGGTGGAGCTTCCCAAGACCGTGAAGAGCCACCTCTTGCATCAGCATAACTTGGATGTGAGAAATGGAGTCAGTCAAAGGAGATAATTTTGGAACTGTAAGATTTGACAGCTCCACTGAATTTTGGACTTACATGGGGCCTGAAGCCTCTTTGCTTTGGCAAAATTATTTTCAATGGGGGGGTACAGAGATAGGGTAAATATACCCATTTGAAATGGGTAAGTAACTAATAAGTAACTAGTAAGTAACTAAGTTGCTTTTGATTTTAAAGGCTCATAGGAGGAAGATACATGCTATGATGGTTAATACTGGGTGTCAGTTTGAATGGATTGAAAGAAGTGAAGTAGGCCGGGTGCGGTGGCTCAAGCCTGTAATCCCAGCACTTTGGGAGGCCGAGATGGGTGGATCACGAGGTCAGGAGATCGAGACTATCCTGGCTAACA
>NW_012104499.1:1891461-1934649 GCF_000951045.1 Mandrillus leucophaeus
ATATATATATATAAAATCAATTATATTAGCTCTGTCCCCCTAAAAAACCCTAATTAATACAGATTTTAGTAACAGGAGTGGTTCTAGAGAAACAGAATATTAAAGATGAAGTTCTCTCATTGGTTTTGGTGTTTCTAGAGTTGGATGCTTAATATGATTACACCCAAAAATGCTAAGGACTCTACTTCTAATAGCATGAACAACACTGATAGTCCTAGTGTGCACTGTTTATAGAGAGTTATGCAAAATCAATGCATTTGACATTCCTGATTCACTACTCATGAGAGGCAAGGAATTTAGTGACTTTATACATAATACCTTTGACTATATGTGGAGAATCAAAGAAAACAATGAAGTTGGTTATTCCTATATCACTGGGAAAAGTGATCAAAAAAATTATGAACTCAGGGATTCTAACTCTTGACTTCAGAAGCAGACACTGAGCCTCAAATATGCTAAAATTGCCCTAAGTGAGAGTCTTATCTCCTGTAGAGAAAGAGCTGAAATTGTGAAAAAACCAGACACAAGCTTTTCTCATGTGAGTGGTTGACCTGCAACGAAAGGTGCATGCACAGCCTTGTCAGGTGTCGACTGTTAAATTTAGGACATTGATTGGAAATGAATGGGACCCTGCAATTTGGAATGGGGACGTGTGAGAGGACCCCAATGAAGCTGGAGACACTGAGACTGTAAACTCTGATGAACCTTTTTGGCCAGAAGAAACAGCTTCTCTATCCCCAGTAGTGGCAACATCCCCTCCCCAACCCATGTTGCCATCAGCCTTTCCACCTTTGTCTGAGGAGATAAACCCTGCATTGCCTGAGGCAACAGTGATAGCCTCCCCTAAGGCAGTTGCCAGGCAAGATAATGTCGATTCTCCTCAGGAGCCGCTCCCAACACTCCTGTTTGTTTCTAGACCTATAACTAGACTAAAGTCCTGGCCAGCACCTAGAGTTGAGGTTCTGAGTGTGACCCGTAAGGAGGTGCACTACACTTCAAAAGAACTGCTTGAATTTTCTAATTTATCTAAGCAGAAATCTGTAGAACAGGCATGAGAATGGATATTAAGGATGTGGGATAATGGTGGAAGGAACACAAAGTTGGATCAGACTGAATTTATTAATTTGGGCCCACTAAGCAGGGGTCCTGCATTTAATGTTGTCATTTGGGGAGTTAAAATAGGTTATAATAGGTTATTTGCTTGGTTGCTGAAACATGGATTAAAAGATGGCACACTGTAAGCCAAACTGGAAATGCTTGATATCCATTGGTTAATGCAGAGGAAGGGATCCAAAGGCTTGAGGAGATTGTGATGGTGGTGCAAATTAGTCACTTTAGACATACTAATCACACCTGGAAAGGTCCAGAAGATATGCCCTTGACCAATGTTTTGCAAAATAGATTTATGAGGGCAGCACCTGCATCTTTGAAGAGCCCTGTAATTGCTTTTCTCTGTATGTCAGAAGTAACAGTGGGAAACGCAGTTACTCAACTACAATATTTAAATACAGTGGGAATAACTGGATCCCAAGGTGGCAGGGACCACGTGGTGGCACTCAACCATCAAAGGCAAGGTGGGTGAAGCTACTAGAGTGGACAGTAGAGGCAAAGCAGCCATCAGAAGAGTCTGACTCATGTGGAGCTCTGGTATTGGCTAATTAATCATGGTGTTCCTAGAAGTGAATTGATAGGAAGCCTATGCATTCCTACTTAATTTATATAAGCAGAAAACTTTCAAGTCGAATAAAAAAAAGACTAATTTAAATTATAAAAACAGAGACTCACAGCCCCTTAATCAATTTCCAGACTTGAAGCAGTTGACAGACCCAAAAGCTCTTGAATGAAGTTGAGGCTGGGTTCCCTTGAAGTAGGATCCCACTACAGTACCAACAATTTATGTTGTTAATCTTTCTCCCATCCATCCCAAGGAGACCTCCAGCCTTTTACCTGGGTAACTGTTCTTTTGGCTCAGGTCCGACTTACTGTGGGTCCAGTGGGACCCCATCCTGCGGTCATTTCCTCAATGCCAGAATGCATAATTAGCAGAGACATACTTAGTAGCTGGCAGAACTCCCACGTTGACTGCCTGACTGGTAGGGTGAGGGCTATTATGATGGGAAAGGTCAAATGGAAGCCATTAAAGCTGCCTTTACCCAGAAAAATAGTAAATAATAATCAATACCACATCCCTGGAGGGGTTGTGGATATTAATGCCACCATCAGGGACTCAAAGATGCAGGGGTGGTGATTCCCACTCCATCCCCATTCAACTCTCCATTTGGCCTCTGCAGAAGACCGATGGATCTTAGAGAATGACAGTGGATTATCATAAGCTTTACCAAGTGGTGACTCCAATTACAGCCACTGTACCAGATGTGGTTTCATTGCCTGAGAAAATTAACAAGTCTCCTGGTACCTGGTATGCAGCCATTAACTTGGAAAATGCCTTTTTCCCTGTTCTTGTCCATAAGGCACACACAAGCAATTTGCCCTCAGTTGGCAAGGCCAACAATATACCTTTACTGTCCTACCTCAAGGGTATATCAACTCTCCAGTTTTGTGTCATAATCTTATTCAGAGAGACCTTGATTGTTTTTCATTTCTGCAAGATATCACACTGGTCCATTACATTGATGACATTATGCTGACTGGATCCAGTTAGCAAGAAGTAGCAAACACACTGGGCCTATTGGTGAGACGTTTGCATGCCAGAGGATGTGAAATCTGACTGAAATTCAGGGAGCTTCTACCTTAGTAAAATTTCTAGGAGTCCAGTGGTATGGGGCCTATTGATATATTCCTTCTATGGTGAAGGATAAGTTGCTGTATTTGGCCCCTCCTACAACCAAGAAAGAAGCACATCTCCCAATGGGCCTATTTGGATTTTGGAGGTAACACATTCTTCATTTGGGTGTGTTACTTCAGCCCATTTATCTAGTGACCTGAAAGACTGCCAGTTTTGAGTGGGGTCCAGAATGGGAGAAAGCTCTGCAACAGGTCCAGGCTGCTGTGCAAGCTGCTCCGCCACTTGAGCCACATGACCCAGCAGATCCAATGGTGCTTGCAGTGTCAGTGCAAGATAGGAATGCTATTTGGAGCCTTTGGCAGCTCCCCATAGGAGAACCACAGAAGGGATCTCTAGGATTTTGGAGCAAGGCCTTGCCATCTTCTGCAGATAACTACTCTCCTTTTGAGGGACAGCTCTTGGCCCATTACAGGGCTTTGGTGGAAACTGAACGTTTGACTACGGGTTATCAAGTCACCGTGTGAACTTAACTGCCTATCATAAACTGGGTGCTTTCTGACTCATCTAGTCATAAAGTGGGTCATGCACAGCAACATTCCATCATCAAATAAAAGTGGTATATATGTGATTGGGCTTGATCAGTTCCTGAAGGCACAAGTAAGTTATATGAGGAAGTGGCTCAAATGCCTATGCTCTCCACTGCTGCCACTGTGCCTTCTCTCCCTCAGCCTGCGCCAATGGCCTCATGAGGAGTTCCCTATGATCAGTAGACAGAGAAAGAGAAGACTAGATCCTGGTTCACAGATGGTTCTTCACAATATACAGGCACCACTAGAAAGTGGAGAGCTGCAGCACTACAGCCCATTTCTAGGACATCCTTGAAGGACAGTGGTGAAGGGATATTGTCTCAGTGGGAAGAACTTTGAGCAGTGCACCTGTTTGTGCACTTTGCATGGAATGAGAAATGGCCAGATGTGTGATTATATACTGATTCATGGGCTGTAGCCAATGGTTTGGCTGGATGGTCATGGACTTAAAAGAAGCTAGATTAAATAATTGGTGATAAAGAAATTTGGGGAAGAGGTATGTGGATGGACCTCCTTGAGTGGCCAAAAACTGTGAAGATATTTGTATCCCATGTGAGTGCTCACCAATGGGTGACCCCTGTAGAGAAGGACTTCAATAAACAAGTGGAGAGGATGACCCATTGTGTGAACATCATTCAGGCTCTTTCCCTAGCCACCCCTGTCATCGCCCAATGGGTCCATGAACAAAGTGGCCATGGTGGCAGGGATGGAGGTTATGCATGGGTTCAGCAACATGGACTTCCACTTACCAAGGCTGACCTGGCTATAGCCCCTGCGGAGTGCCCAATTTGCCAGCAGCACAGATCAACACTGAGCCATTCCTCAGGGTGATCAGCCAGCTACTTGGTGTCTGGTTGATTATACTGGACATGTTCCAACATGGAATGGGCAGAGGTTTGTCCTCGCTGGAATAGACACTTACTCCAGATATGGGTTTGCCTATCCTGCATGCAATTCTTTTGCCAAGACTACCATCTGTGGAATCACAGAATGCCTTTTCCACTGTCACAGTATTCCACACAGCATTGCCTTTGACCAAGCCACTTACTTTATGGCTAAAGATGTGTGACAGTGGTCTCATGCTCATTATATTCACTGGTCTCATCATGTTCCCCATCATCCTGAAGCAGTTGGATTGATAGAACGGTGGAATGGTCTTTTGAAATCACAATGGCAATGCCAAGAAGGTGACAATACTTTGCAGGGCTAGGACAAAGTTCTCCAGAAGGCCTTGTACACTCTGTATCAGCATCCAATATATGGTACTGTTTATCTCATAGCCAGGATGCATGGATCCAAAAATCAAGTGGTGGCGTGAGCCAAATAAGGAGACTTCAAGGAACTAAAGTTTCCATTTGATAAGAAATGCACCACTATGGAATTTTCCACCTGTTGTATATGAATTATTTCTCTAACAGAACAACTCCAATAAGGGAGATTATTTCTCAGTACCAGGAATCCTCCCTGATATGGCTTGGCTGTGTCCCCACCCAAATTTCATTTTGAATTCCCATGTGTTGTGACAGGAACCCAGTGGGAGGTAACTTAATAATGGGGACAGGTCTTTCCCATGGTGTTCAGGTGATAGTGAATATGTACAATGAGATCTGATGGTTTTAATGGGGAGTTTCCCTGCACAAGCTCTCTCTTTGCCTGCTGCCATGAATGTAAGATGTGACATGCTCCTCCTTGCCTTCTGCTATGATTGTGAGGCTTCCCCAGCCACATGAAACTGCGAGCCCATTAAACCTCTTTCTATTGTAAATTGCCCAGTCTCGGGTACGTCTTTTTTTTTCTGTATTTCTTCAAAAAAAAAAAAAAAATGGGATACATATGCAGATCGTGCAGGTTTGATACACAGGTATATGTGTGCCATGCTGGTTTGCTGCACAGAGAACTTACAGGTATGTCTTTATCAGCAGTGTGAAAACCGGCTAATACAGTAAATTGGCACCAGTAGAGAGGGGTGCTGCTGCTGTAAAGTTACCCCAAAATGTGAAAGTGACTTTACATCTGGGTAACAGGCAGAGGATGGAACAGTTTAGAGGGCTCAGAAGAGGACAAGAAAATGTGGGAAAGTTTGGAACTTTCTAGAGATTTGTTGAATGGCTTTGGCCACAATGATGATAGTGATATAGACAATAAAACCCTGGCTGAGGTGGTCTCAGAGGGAGATGAGGAACTTGTTGGGAACTGGGGCAAAGGTGACTCTTGTTATGTTTTAGCAAAGAAACTGGCAGCATTTTTCCCCTGCCCTAGAGATTTGTGAATCTTTGAGAGAGATGATTTAGGGTATCTGATAAAATAAATTTCTAAGCAGCAAAGCATTCAAGATGGTGACTTGGGTGCTGTGAAAGACATTCAGTTTTAAAAGGGAAACAGCATAAAAGGTTGGAACATTTGCAGCTTGATAATATGATAAAAAAAAGAAATTCCTATTTTATGAAAAGAAATTGAAGCTGGCTGTAGAAATTTGCATAAATAATGAGGCGCTAAATGTTAATCTCCAAAACAATAAGAAAAATGTTTCCAGGGCATGTCAGAGGTCTTCATGGCAGCCTCTGCCACCACAGGCCTAGAAACCATGAAGAAAAAGATGGCTTTGTGGGCCAGGCCCAGGGCCCCCCTTCTCTTTGCAGCCTAGGGACTTGGTACACTGCATTCCAGTCACTCAAGCCAGGGCTAAAAGGGGCTAAGGTATATAGCGTAAGCTGTTGCTTCAGAGGGCAGAAGCCCCAAGCCTTGGCAGCTTCCACATGGTTTTAAGGCTTCAGGTGCATGGAAGTCAAGAATGAAATTTGGAAACCTCCACCTAGATTTCAGAGGATGTATAGAAATGCCTAGATGCCCAGGCAGAAGTTTGCTGCAGGGGTGGGCCTCTCCTGGAGAACCTCTGCTAGGGCAGTGCAGAAGAAAAATGTGGGGTTAGATTCCCCACACAAAGTCCCTACTGGGGCACCACCTAGGAGAGCTCCGACAAGAAGGCCACCAGCTTCCAGATCCCAGAAAAATAGATACATTGACAGCTTGCACTGTGGGCCTGGAAAAGCCACAGAAACTCAATGCCAGCCCCTGAAAGCAGCCAGAAGGGAAGCTGTACCCTGCAAAGCCACAGGGACAGAGTTTCCCAAGACCATGGGAACTCACCTCTTGCATCAGCGTGACCTGGATGTGAGACATGGAATTAAAGGAGACCATTTCGGTGCTTTAAAATTTGACTGCCCTGCTGAATTTTGGACTTGGATGGGGCCTGTAGCCCCTTTATTTTGGCAAATTTCTCCCGTTTGGAATAGTTGCACTTAGCAAATGTATGTACCCCCATTGTATCTAGGAAGTAACTAACTTACTTTTGATTTTACAGTCTCATAGGTGAAAGGGACTTGCCTTGTCTCAGATGAGACTTCAGACTGTGGACTTTTGAATTAGTGCTGAAATAAGTTAAGACTTTGGGGGACTGTCAGGAAGGCATGATTGATTTTCAAATGTGAGGACATGAGTTTTGAGATGGTCCAGGGGCAGAATGATATTGTTTGGCTGTGTCCCCACCCAAATTTCATCTCGAATTCACATGTGTTGTGGGAGGGACCCAGTGGGAGGTAACTGAATCATGGGGGCAGGTCTTTACTGTGCTGTTCTCATGATAGTGAATAAATTTCATGAGATTTTATGATTTTATAAGGGGGAGTTTCCCTGCACAAGCTCTCTGTTAGTCTCCTGCCATCTATGTAAGATGTGAGTTGCTCCTCCTTGGCTTCCACTATGATTGCGGTGAAAGCTACATGAAAGTGTAAGTCCATTAAACCTCTTCCTTTTTAAAATTGACCAGTCTCAAGTATGTCTTTATCAGCAGTGTGAAAATGGGCTAATAAAACTTTCCAAAGTCTTTAAATCTAGAAAAGAATTTTAGATCCATCAAAGTTTTGAGACATTTCATAAAATTCTATAGTAATTCCACAATGGTTGGCCCAAACACTAACGAGCATCCCTAAAATTATCTCCACATCTATGTATGGTTTGGAAGGGTATCTATGTAGCTTTTCTTTAAATTTCTGATAATAATAAAAAGTGGAAGGGTTTGTTAAAAATAGCATGTCAAACTTCTCTCCTGAATAATCTGCTTTAGATTGTCTGGTGTGGGACTATAACTTTATTTTTGAAGCAAGAACCCTAAATAATTCATGAATTCAGGAAAATTTTCTAAATAATGAGCAAGAGGACCCCTTGGCCAGCAGATACCATTTAGAAATACACACTGTGGTTACAATGTCCCCTCTTTAACTCATACTTGGCCTACTTCCTTCTTAGCCAAAACACATTCACTGTGTATAGGTAGTAGATAGTGACAGATGAAAGTCAGGTTATTTTTATGATCTGACAACAAAAAACAAATTAAATTAAATTTTTTTTGGTATATTTTTGAGGGAAAAAATAAGCCCTCATATTTCTCTGTATTTCATTTTCATTTGATATGTTTCCAAAATTTTTGTACCCACAATTTGCCAAGTTGAATAAAACATCCCATGGAAATAAAGTGCTTTGCTAGACCCTACTAGATACTAGAGCATTTCGTATCTTGACATATATCATGCAAGTGGCTTCATCACTCAATGTGAATAGCAGAACATGTGAACAAGAAACAACAGACAACTGAATGACATTTAATAAGATTCCAACATCATGCCTTTTATACTCCTCACTAAGGGAACTGTCAAGAGATAGACTCTATTTAGGCAATTTTTCCAATATTTGACTTGATAGTTTTAAAGAGCAAAGTTTGTGGCTACATTAGAGGCATGGAAGTCAAAAGTTTGTTTAGATGGCATGCCAGTCAGAAGAGGGCCTGGTGATAGGAAATAATATAACACCTGGAAGCAGAACTCTAATGGATAGCTGACAATGTTGGAGCACTTAAATGCCAAGTACTGTGTCATGTGCTTTACACATATCATCTCATTTAATCATTATGACAACTCTAATTGAAAATGAGTCTTTGGCCAAGTGCGGTGGCTCACGCCTGTAATCCCAGCACTTTGGGAGGCTGAGGTGGGCGGATCACAAGATCAAGATATCGAGACCATCCTGGCCAACATAATGAAACCCTGTCTCTACTAAAAATACAAAAATTAGCTGAGTGTGGTGGTGCGCACCTGTAATCCCAACTACTTGGGAGGCTGAGGTGGGAGAATTGCTTGAACCCAGGAGGTGGAGGTTGCAGTGATCCAAGATCATGCCACTGCACTCCAGCCTGGTGACAGAGCAAGACTGTCTTAAACAAACAAACAAACAAAAAAAAAAAAAAAGGAAAGAAAAAAAGAAAAAAAAAGAAAATAAGTCTTTGACTTTGGATTATCAAGCAGTAGCCATCTTTATGAGTATGTTTTCCTCAGGAATTCAGAAGAGTGTTAAATGCTAACACCCTGGAAAACAGTTAACAAAGAGCCTGACTCTGTGAGGACTAAACGTTATCAATCTGCAGACAGTGTCCTGGAGCAAAGCCCTTGAAGAGTCTTTTTATAAGCACAGGAAAGGCAGTTGATAGAATCTAGTCAGAACCCTACAACCTCAAGTTTTATTTATTGTTCTAGGCAATGAACAGCAAATAAAATCACATACCAACCTATTGCCATACTGCTATTTATCATAAAGAGGGAGTGGGGTGTTAAACAGTATTTAAGAAGTAGCAGTCACTGATGTAACTATCTTATATCTGAATGCTATCATCTAATACCACATCAGAGGTGTTATGTTAGTCCATTCAAATGCTACTATTAAAAAACTGCCTGATACTGGGTAATTTATAAAGAAAAGAGGCTTAATTAACTCACAGTTCCACATGGCTGGGGAGGTCTCAGGTAACTTATAATCGTGGCGGAAGACACCTCCTCACAGGGAAGCAGGAAGCAGGAGAGAGAATGAGTGATGAGCAAATGGGGAGATGCCCCTTATAAAACCATCAGATCTTCTGAGAAATCACTTATTATCATGAGAAAAGCACGGAAGAAACCGTCCCCATGATTCAATTGTCTCCCACTGGGTCTCTCTCACACATGTGGAGATTATGGGATTAAAATTCAAAATGAGATTTGGGTGGGGACACAGAGTCAAAACATATCATTTTGTTTCTGGCCCCTCCCAATCTCATGTCCTCACATTTCAAAACACAATTATGCCTTCCCAACAGTCTCCCAAAGTCTTAACTCATTCCAGTCTTAACCCAAATTCCAAGTCCAAAGTCTCATCTGAGACTAGGCAAGTCCCTTCCACTCATGAGCCTGTGAAATAAAATGCAAGTTAGTTACTTCCTAGATACAATGGAGGTACAGGCATTTGGTAAATATACCCATTTCAGATCAGAGAAAATGGCCAAAACAAAGGGGCTACAGGCCCCATGCAAGTCCAAAATCCAATAGGGCAGTCATTAAAGCTTATAGTTACAAAATTACTTCCTTTGATTCCATATCTCACTTCCCGGTCATGCTGATGCAAGTGGTGGACTCTCATGACTTTGTGCAGCTCTGCCCCTGTGGCTTTGCAGGATAAACCTCCCCTCCTAGCTGCCTTCCCAGCTGATATTGAGTGTCTGCAGCTTTTCAAGGTGCATGGTGCAAGCTGTCAGTAGATCTACCATTCTGGTGTCTGTAGGATGGTGGTCCTCTTCTCACAGCTCCACTAGGCAGTGCCCCAGTGGGGACTCTTGTAAGCTCTGACCCCACATTTCCCTTCCACACTGCCCTAGCAGAGGTTCTCCATGAAGGCTCCAGCCTTGGAGCAAACTTCTGCCTGGACATCCAGGTGTTTCCATACATCCTCTGAAATCTAGGTGGAGGTTCAAAAACATCAATTTTTGACTTCTGTGCACCTGTAGGAGCAATACAATATAGAAGCTGCCAAGGCTTGGAGTTTGCACCCTTAGAAGCAATGGCTTGAGCTGTACCTTTGCCCCTTTTAGCCATGGCTAGATCTGAAGCAGCTGGGACACAAGGCACCAGATCCTGAGGCTGTGCAGAGTGGGGGGCGGGGGAGGTTGACCCTGGCCCAAGAAATTATCATTTCATCCTAGGCTTCTGAGCCTGTGATGGGAGGAGCTGCCATGAAGATCTCTGACTTGTCCTGGAGACATTTTTCCCATTTTTCTTGCTTATTAGCATTTGGTTCCACGTTAATTATGCAAATTTCTGCAGCCAGCTTGAATTTCTCTCCCCAAAAATGGGTTTTTCTTTCCTGCTGCATTGTCAGGCTGCACATTTTCCAAACTTTTATTCTCCATTACCTCTTGAATACTTTGTTGCTTAGAAATTTCTTCCATCAGATACCCTAAATAATCTCTCTCAAGTTCAAAGTTCCACAGATCTCTAGGACAGGGGCAAAACACTACCAGTATCTCTGCTAAAGCATAGCAAGAGTGACTTTTACTCCAGTTCCCAACAAGTTCCTTATCTCCTTCTGAGACCACCTCAGCCTGGACTTCATTGTCTATATCGCCATCAGCAGTTTTGTGAAAGCCATTCTACAAGTCTCTAGGAAATTCCAAACTTTCCGACATCTTTCTGTTTTCTGAGCCCTCCAAATCTCTAGGAAGTTCCAAACTTTCCCACATTTTCCTGTCTTCTTCTGAGCCCTCCAAACTGTTAAAACCTCCGCTTGTTACCCAGTTCCAAAATTGCTTCCACATTTTGGGGTATCCTTGTAGCAGCACCCCACTCTCTACAGTACCAGTGTACCGTGTTAGTCCATTCTCATACTGCTATAAAGACCTGCTCAAGACTGGGCAATGTATAAAGGAAAGGGGTTTAATTGACTCACAGTTCCACATGGTTTGGGAGGCCTCAGGAAACTTACAATCATGGCAGAAGGCATCTCTTCACATGGCAGCAGGAGAGAGGATGAATGTTCGGCGAAAGGGGAAGCCCCTTATAAAACTATCAGATTTTGTGAAGAACTCACTCACTATCACAAGAACAGCATGGGGAAAATGCCCCCATGATTCAATTATCTTTTACCGGCTCCCTCCCACAACACATGGGGATTATGGGATTACAATTCAGGATAAGATTTGGGTAGGGACCCAGAGACAAACCATATCAGGGGTGTGTGTGTGTGTGTGTGTGTGTGTGTGTGTGTGTGCGTGCGCACATGTACAAGCACACACCTGTGCACAATAACATCCTTCAGTATTTCAAACATTCATTTTCTTTCAAAGAAGCTATAAAAATGTGCTTTACTTCTTCTAGGAGAGATAACTTTTTCTAATGTATGGATAGTTTTTAAGATATAGTGAGCAATTATTTTAATGGCTGTTCCCATGAAGTAATATAAATACCACTTCATTAGCTTCATAAGACATTCCTACGCTCTTACAACTATAATTGAAACTTCCATATTGTAGTGCTGCATGACATCAATGCAATACGACACGTAATGTTACACTTGGACAAGCCCAGTCCTCACAGACTTGGCTTCTAGCTAGGTCAATACTTAAGAGCCATTTCAAGAAAGCAGTTGGTAAGTCCCAAAGCCATAACAACTATTACATGTAGATTTAAAAGCAGCAAAAGGCTATTTATATATTATTATGTATCAATGTTTTAACTACAAAAAGCTATGCAGTAAATATCAAAGCCCTTCAAATACCCTTTATATTTTTCTTTTAAAGTATTATTATAAATCAAATAGAATACAAAATACTGAAAATATTTTGCAAAATCATATAAAATAGTGCACCTTTCTTGGCCCATTGCCCCATTTTTCTTTAGTCATCTTAATACCCTATTGCTCATTAGTCATCACATGTACTAGATTTCTATTTCTCTCCATAGCTTTGGGACATCAAAATTTCCCGTGAGATCCTGCAAAAACTTAGGAAATGGCTATACCAGTCCTGTTCAGCATAACTTTAAGTTATAATGAAAATGTCCTGTATCTTCACTTCACAGTTGACAGCTGCTGGCCACATGTGGCTATTGAGCAATTGTACATTAAGTACATTAGAGTGACTTGGGGGTGTCTGAATTTTTTATTTAATTTTATTTAAATTTAAATTTAAATAGCTACATATGGCTAGTGGCTACCAGTCTGTACACTGCAGGCATATACCAATGATATTTAATACCACCATCTAAAGACTTGTTAATATCATGGAGAAAGGTGAGAGCCAAACAAAAAACATGTGTGATATCTACTCATATTCTCTTCTTCCATCAATACAAAGCTTGACACACAAAGCTGGGAGGCAATTTCCATTTCAGTGCTCTGGGATGTGTAGACAGACATTTCTCCTATTCTATAAAATGGCAAAAAGTAAACCACCTTCAAACCATATCTTTCGAAATAAAACTATGTTATACCCCTAACCCATGCCACATTATGTTGTCTATTTATCACAGAATCACAAACCTATTATAATTAAAGAGGACATTTGACTCAATTCTAGTTAAGCAAATAAGAGACTATGATATAGGTGATATCTGGCAGTGCCCTGAGCCCCAAATATTGGAATGCATCTAAATGATAGAGGTGGTTGTGAGGAGTGTGAAGCATCAATAGCTTTTGAACCATGGTGAGTACTATACCTTACAAAGCACATGCTTGTCCTAAGAGCAACAGTTTAACTCAAGGAAAGACCACTTCCTTTGCAGAAAACATTCTATTTCACTTGGCTCATCACACTCTCTGTACAATGGTTGTCATTCTATTTCCTTCTTTCTTCTTGCAATACACACTTACCTAATATGACTGACAGAACCTATTACATTCTAAATCCATAATCCAATATCTCTAAATAGAATGACCTCTAATGGAATCGTGGAGTATTCGAAGTTTCAAAAGCCAACACAGTAAGTTGCTTGTGATGGTTTTCCGTGGCCTAGGAAAAAAATCAATATCTCAATGCAGCTAATATAATGAAGACATTTTTGCTGGTAAGGCTGAAAGGTGTAGAAAGTTGACACTCCCATTACAAGTCCTTAAAAGAGAAGAAATCCTGATACAGTTAGTGTTGTTCCAAAGATTCCTAGTACATGCTGATTTACCAGGCTTCTCAGCACAATCAGTATGGTTTTTTTTTAAATTTTAAATGTATTTAATTACTTGTTTGTATTAATCTGTGTTACAGTGTTTCATTTATATGCACCTTTCTGGCCTTCTCATAACTACAGGTTCTTTTCATGACTATTTTTTTTTCTCTCAAAGGAAAGCACAGGATACAAACCTTTCATTATACTGGTTGGAAGCAGAGAGCAACATGCAAGCATTTTTCTTTGTCCAAATAGTGAGCATCATTCTCTTAAGGTTAATAAGGAGAGTTACAAGAGACGACTGAGAAGCATAAATCAGGTGCAAAGAGGCAGCTACAGGAGTGGTGTTTCAGAATATGAAAAAGCACAGGGAAAGATGAAGAATAGATTCACAGAGGGTCAGGAAGGGCTTGACAAAAGCTGAATGTGTGGGAATATAAGGACAAAATATTTTTTCATGATGCGACTGTCTATCTCTCCCACCAGAATGTGAACTCTTAGAAGGCATGAGCTGCATTAGCTGCATGGGCTGTATGCTTTTTGGGTTTTTGTTTTGTTTTTTGTTTTTCTTTTTGGTAATGTATCATTGCTCCTCCATCATCTTCCAATGCAGCAGCTTGCATACCACTTGATGCTTGTATTGTTGAGAAAATGTGGGACAAGAAGATGAATGAATGAATGAATGAGTGAATGAATAAAAAGAGGTAGGTATGGAGGAAGAATGAAAGGAAGGAGGGAAGGAGAGAGGGAGAAAATAAACAAAGGGCTGAAAGAAACCATAAAAATCACCTAGTACAGGCTACAGGCAAACATCTGATGCTTTGATTCTGTTTGAAAGCAAAGGGGCAGCAGCTTGCCTGTTGCTACCCCTTCCCCTGGAGTGCCTATGAGTATGCCACAAACACACAAGATGCTCAGGTTGGAGAGGTGAGCCTAGTTGTGTGGCATGGCTCATCACTCAGTTTATGAGTTCTAGTTACTTTGCAATGGCAAACTCAGAGGCCAATGAGAAGAAATAAAATGTTTCAACACAATTTACTGTTTCTTATTCCAAGTTAAATGACATTTTAAAAGTTACCTCATTCTAACTCTCATATATACACATGCTCCTCCTCTCCCTCAAAAAAATAAAAATAAAAAATAAAAAAAAAATAATAACAACAACAACAAAAGTTGAGCAGGGTACTCTACCTTCTGAGGACACCCAATTGATTTTAAGAGAGCTCTTGTAGTATAAGAGCTAAATCAAACTATCTCTTCTCAGAACTTCTGTCTTTTAATATTGGCGCTTTCCTCTAGAAACACAGTTTAGTCTATCTTTTACATGAAGGTTGTTATCCATCAATATTCCGACAGAAAACACACTCTAAAGATTTAAATTAAGTGACTATTTACAAGGGCATGGATGGAAAGAGAGTTGAAGAAACCTGGGCTAGCAGGTTGCTGAGAGGGCAAGGGGGGAATTCCACGGAGAAAGGCAGTTTTAAGAGAAGGAAGTCCAACAGGAGCTATGATCTTCAGGAGAAGAGCACAGCCACTGTTAAGTCAAACCCTAGCCAGGACGTCATAAGGAAATAAATCCCCTGACTTTCCTCTCTTCCCCACTAGCCGTATCTTATTGGTGGTCTTTATTGGCTAAAGCCAATCAGAAGCCAGAAAGCAAGGGAGTGGAGAAGTATAGAAAAGGGATCTTGAAGGGCAAACAAAACTTCACATATTTGAAGGCAGAATTTGTGTTCTCCCAGAGGCACCACACTTGACTTCTTGATTCAGTCTTGACGAGATATTTATAAGTTTATTCAACATTCAGATGACTATTCTCAACCCTACGTGGTCATACCACTGCAATGGAGCTGGAACTGCCATCTCTCTCAGTCAAGGTTACATACTTTGGGAGCGATACATCCGAAGAAGTATTTAACTATTTCAGTGGCTAAACCATATAGTGACCCCTTATGATTTTTGTCATCCTAAAACTTCTACCCATCAACTCTATTCATCAATATTAACCTGTGTCTCCCACATTCTTTGGGTATGTGGTTTGCCTTTTGGACCCAAGGGCAAGATCGATCATTTATTGTTTTCATATTTCATTTTAACTATCAGTCTCCAGCCTGCTGCCACATGTTTGTATTTCATTAAATCAACTTTTGTTATTAAAGAAAAATTTGATATCATGTGGTAAAACACCAACACTTTTTTTAAGGGCAAACTGGAACCCAAAAAAGGAGAGGCTTTGGCAAGTAAACAACAGAGTAGGAGCAGGGCCTATTAGTTTATAATATAGACAGAGTTTTGATCTGAAGTCATTAGACATTTTGACCTTTTTTGTACATTTAGTTTCTTCAGGCATATAAAAAGATACACTCTTATTTGTTCTGCAGTATTATTTTTTGGAAGGCATACTTGTCTGCTGTCAGTTTGACAACTCTGTTCTCTAAGCTTAATTTCAAATTCTGTGGCTAAAGGTAGCAGATAATATCTTGTATCCAGAGGACTTGTTGATTCATTCTCTAAAAGTGAAAGTCTAAATATTGAATGAAAAAGCCTGAATATATCCTCTCACACTTCAGAAGCAATATTACTAAATTACAGTTCAATGAGTAATATTATTAAGAATCAAAAATATACTGTTAGATATTTCTAAGAATATTATTCCTCCAATTTTACAAAAGCCCCAAAAAACACAGTCTAAGTAAGGCAAAATTCACAAGAATTAGCTCATCCCAGCACCAAATATCAGTTTTGTCTTAACTACCTGTGTATTTTAAAATGTAGAAATTTTATCCCAAGTAAATTTTTTTTTAAAAAAAGCCTAAAAAACAAAGCAAACAACAATAACAAAAGATGAGACCTAACTCCTTATTTCCCCATTGAGCACCATTCCTGATGTCTACCTTAACATTATAACCTTAGATTTTACTAATGCTTAATACAGAAAATGATAATGTTATAGAAATTGTCGAATTTATTATTTAACTGGACACACAATTCCCTTTCGAGCTTTGGCTAGCAGTACTAACCAGGGCTGAATTCATAGAGATTCAAGTATGCAAGTAAAAAGGGTATATATACATAATAGCTAGAAAGACAAAGAGGTCGTCTTATTTGTTCAGTCACTTAACTTCAATGTTTGTGGCTAAATCAGATAAATAGACAACCAGAATATCATTCAGGTTTGCAGGAAAAAGCAACGATGAAATCAATACTCTACTGGGCCAAAATTACTCTTATTTAGTCCTGTAATTTGATCTCTTCCAATTGGACCACAAATCATCCAACACAAGAATTCAAAAGGATGAAACAAGCCAATGATTCTCCACAATTACCAAAACCACAGTTCTTAGATGGCAAATATCACCTCCACATAAAAAACTTTGTTAATCATTAAAAAAGAAGCCTATCTTTTATGTGGAAATTCTAGGGAAGACCAGCAAGCCATTTTGTAAGTGTCTGACTATTCGAGGTTATCCTGCCTTGAAGTGATAAATCCCACATGGCAGGAGGGGAGAAGATACCCTAAATTATTCTGTTCATTTAAGTTTAACTTTTTTGAATAATAAATATCTATAAGACTAATGTTAGCCTGTGTAATATCAGGTTTCTGACCAACTAATTTGTTAATACATCACTACAGACTTCACTTTAATCATCGTGAGGGCCAGAGAAATTATGCCACTTACCTGAAACATTTGCCCTGAGGAATTTTAGCAGGGATAAACTCATTGTCAGATGCTTCTAGAGGAGTTGTCTATTTTAGGTCCTCCTATGAGGAAGACTTGGGTGCTAATCAGCTTGTTGACAAAAGCACAGCCAAATTGCACAATACATCTTATCTGAAACATTCTCTCATGTTGCTTTGAATGACCATAACCCACTTATATAAAGTTCCATAACTTTGGATAAAGACCAAGCCTGGTGGCATGTGAAATATAAATATGTATACAAGCACCATAGGCTAAGTGCTCTCTATTGGCTTCTAGGTCCTGATTTTTTATTTCATAGAGAGACATAAGATTCATGGTGGACTACTGCAGCTGGATGAATAACGGCTGCCCCAAAATATCAGGTTGTAATCCTTGGAACCTGTAAATGTTTCTTTACAAGGCAAAAGTTCTTTGAAGATGTGATTAAGTTAAAGATCTTGAGATGGGCAGATTATCTTGGATTATTCAAGTGGACCTTAAATGGAATTACATGTATCATAAAAAAAGGAAGCAGAAGGAGATTTAACAAATGTACAGAGAAGAAGGCAATGTGAAGATGCAACAGATACTTAAAGATGTTGATATTGAGGTTTGGAGTAATGTGTCCACAACTCAGGGACTGTTGTTAGCCGTTAGAGATTGGAAGAGACAGGGAATGAATGATCTCCTAGAGCCTGCAGAGGTAGTGTGGTCTTGACAACACCTTGACTTGGGCCCAGTGATAATGATTTAAGACTTCTGTGAGATAATACATTCTGTTGTTTTAAGCTTCAAGTTTGTGGTAATTTATTAAAGCAGTCATAGGAAACTAATACAACAATTCTAGAAAAAAATCTTAAATGTCACCTAATTCAGTGCTCACATTTAACATGGTGAAAACCAAGTAAAAAGTTATTCGTGTTTTTGAACAAAGGAAAGCTTTTGACTCTTAACTTCTCGAGTTATAGTAGTTATCTTCACCAACTAGATCCAGAGTGTGATATTTCTAGGGCTAGTGGAGCTCACAAATTGGCCCAATAAGTACAAAGAATTAAATTCTTGCATTTGAGTTCCAAAATAACCTGGAAACCACAGCAATGAAGAGAAAGTGGACCTTCATTGTTTGTGGATTCCACTGTATTTGCAAGTTTGCCTACTTGTTAAAATTTATTTGTAACCCCAAAATCAATATTTGGAGAGGTTTTCTTGTCGTTCGTGTATACACATAGAGTATTAAAAATTTGTCTCTTGATTCTTATGTTCCCAGGTGACAACAAACAAGGTTAGGCACTGTATTCTCGCTTAAGCTTTCATACTAAGGTAACCAGAGGATGGAACAGTGGATGTAACAGTAAAGGACAGTGGACAGTGCAGTGCAGTACAAGAAACTCCAGCCCTGGGGTCAGTTAGCCAAGGCTTCAATACCAGCTCTGACTTTGCTTAGTGGGGTGGCCATCCGTGAGTCACTTATCACTTTTGAATCTCATTTGTTCTCTTTAGTAAGTTACTGTAAAGAAAAGGAATCAAACCAGGATAGTTGGCTTTAGGATTTAAGATTACAATCTATGTGAGACATAGGTGTGTGTATGTGTATGTGTATGTGTATGTGTATGTGTATGTGTATGTGTATGTGTATGAGTATATCTAACTCTCTATTTCCCATAAGAGCGGAGGCTCAATATTCACTAATTCAGTGTTTGTAGGAGTAAACCATAGAGGAAAGTCTTTGTAGGGAGAAACCATACAGTAGGAAGGAATGTGCTATGTCAAAACAAAAAACAAAACCAGCAAGCAGATGACAAGCAGTTCTTCTCTGATATCAGAATCATGTAAGACACACAACTATAATGAATATCACCCACAGGAGGGAAAGTAAGGGAGGAGCGAAAAGTAGAAAAATCTTTAATATATTATTTACTTGGATATGCAGAGCAAGATTCTGGAATAGAAGCCTCCACCTATCATTCCCCCACACTCTCCAATAGCAGTAGCTATGTGGTGAAGAGAGCTTCTCTGGGCACTGGGGGAGGGGGAAAACAGCAATTATGAGGCATTAAACTTAGTGCTGTCCTGTTAAAGCAGAAAGAAAAACAGGACCAAACTCAGCTGATGCCCACCCAAAGAAGGAGCATTTAAGCCAGCCCTAGCCAGAGGAGTATCACTGATCCCAGTCACCAGATCTTGAGTTCCCACAAGCCTCTCCAAGGAGAGCTGAATTGCTCTAAGTAAATGTGAAAGACAGTCTATGCCATAAGAACTGCAACCCTTAGGTGAGTCCTAGTGCTAAGCTAGGCCCAAAGACAGTGGACTTGGTTTCAGGGGGCAGGAGGGTGAGGCTTGTGCATACGACCTACTGAGACACCAGCTGGTGTGGCTATGGAAGTGCTGGCATCACCCCCCACAATACCAGGCTGTACAACTTGTAGCTCCAAAAGAGACCTCCTCCTTCCTCTTAAGGAGAGAAGAAGGAAGAGTGGGGAGGATGTTATCTTGCATCTTGAATACCAGCACAGGCACAGAAAGATAGGACATCAGTCAGAGTCATGAGGCCCCCATTCCAAGCCCTATCACGTAGATGAAATTTCTAGAGACACTCTGGGCCATAATGGAACCTGCTGCCTCGAAGGAAAGAACCCAGCCGCGGCAGCATTCATCACCTGCTAACTGAAGGGACCTTGGGCCCTGAATAACCAGCAGTGATATCCAGGTACTATGTCTAGGACCTTGGATGAGCTTCAGAGACTTGCTGGCTTAGGTGAGACTCAGCACATTACCAGCTGTGATGCCTACAGGGCAAGACTCCTTCTCCTTGAAACATGCAGAGAAAAAAATATAGGTGACTTTGTCTTACCCTTTAGGTATCAGCATGGCCACAGAGGGGTAAAACACCAAGTAGGCTCTTGGGTCCCCTGATTCCAGGACTCAACTCTTGGGCTGCATTTCTGAATTTGCCCTGGGACAGAAAGGAGCCCACTTCCCTGAAGAGTGAGTTCCAGGCCAAGCAACATTTACTACAAGCTGACTTTTAAGAGTGCTTAGAACTTAAGAGAATACCTCCAGTGGTCTGTCATACTCCTCATGGCCTGGGGTGGCAGCAGCTATGGAGTGAGGTTCCTCTGCCTTTAGAAAGGAGAGGTGAGAGTGGGAAGAACTGCTTTTTGTGGACTGAGTACCAGCTCGGCCAGAGTACAATAGAACACCAGAAAGAATTCTAAGGCTTTTGACTCTCTTCCCTGACTCCTGGACAAAACCTCTGGACTTACCCAGGGTCTGAGAGGCCTTGATGACCTGAAGGGAAGGACACAGGCCTGGCTGACTTTGCAACCTGCTGATTGTAGAGCCCCAGGGCCTTAAGCAAACATAGGTAGTAGCCAGGGAGTGATTATAGCAGGCCTTGGGCGAGAGACAGTGCTTTGCTGGCTTCGTGTCTGACCCAGTGCAGTCATAATAATGGTGGATACAGGGGTGCGTGTGTCATTTCCACCCCCACCTTTAGGTGGCCCAGAACAGAGAGCAAACTGTTTGTTTGGGAGAAAGTAAGGGAAGAGAACAATATTATATGTCTGGTAATGCAGACAAATCTCCTGGATCTTGTCCAAGACCATCAAGGCAGTACCTTTATGAGTCTGAAAGAAACACATTATTACTGGGCTTGGGTGCCCCCTAAAGCAGATACAGCTTAGATCACAGCACACAAGTTCTTTCAAATATCTGGAAAGTCTTCCCAAGAAGGACGGCTACAAACAAGTTGAGACCCTGAAGGCTACAATGCATGTCTAACTCTGATTCCCAGACATGAAAGAACAGCTACTAGCATTAACACAATCTAAGAAAACACAACTTACTGAAAAATGCATCAGAGTCTTTTAATAGCATAATTGATCAAACAGAAGAAAGAATTAGTGAGCTTTAAGATAGGCTACTTGAAAATACCGAGGAGACAAAATAAAAAAGAATAAAATACTATGAATTGCCACTATTGAATCTAGGAAACAGCCTCAAAATGGCAAATTTGAGTTGTTGGACTTAAAGAGGAGGTAGGAAAATAGATAGGGGTAGAATGTTTATTTAAAGAAATAATAACAGACCACTTTCTAAGCATAAAGAAACAGATAAATATCCAAGTAATAGAAGGTCATAGAACACCCAGCAGATTTAATCCAAAGAAGACTACCTCAAGGCATTAAATAATCAAACTCCCAAAGGTCAAAGATGAAGAAAGGATCTGAATGTCACCTAGAGAAACGAAAGAAATAAAATGGAGCTTCAGTATGTCTGGCAGTGGACTTTTCAGTGGAAACTTTACAGTACAGGAGAAAGTGACATGAAATATTTAAAATGCTGTAAAATAAAACAAAACAAAACAAACCTTTTACCCTGGAATAGTATATCCAGCAAAAAATATCCTTCACATATGAATAAGAAATAACAGCTTTCCCAGATAAACAAATGCTGAGAGATTTCATCAACACCAGACCTGTCTTACAAGAAATGCTAAAGGGAGTACTTTAATCAGAAAGTTAAAAAAAAAAAATGAGCAATAAGTAATCACCTGAAGGTACAAAACTTACTGGTAATAGAAAGTATGCAGAAAAACATAAAATATTATAACACTGTAACTGTGGTATGTAAACTGCTTTTATCTCAAGTAGAAAGACTAGATGATGAACCAATCAAAAATAATAACTACAAGAGTTTATCAAAACTTAGTAAAAACTAATATAAATAGAAAAGAACAAAATGATTAAAAACTGGGTTATGAAGGTAAGGTGTAGGGGTGTATTTGCTTTCTCTTTGTTTGTTTATGCAAATAGTGTTAAATTGTTATCAGGTTAAAATGATGGGTTATAAAACAGTACTTGCAAGCCTCATGGTAACCTCAAATCAAAAAATGTACAGTGTAGACCCAAAAAAATAAAAGCAGGAAACTATATCATATTGCAAGAAAAAATCACCTTCACTAAAGACGGGAAAAGATGAAAGAAAGATGGGAAGACAACAAAAGAATCAGAAAACAAAACAAAAGGGTAGGACTAAGTTCTTATTTATCAATAAAAACATTGAAAGTAAATGTACTAAATTCCTCAATGAAAAGACATAGACAGGCTGAATGGATAAAATGACAAGACCGATTGATCTGCAGCGTATAAGAAACACATTTCACCTATAAAGACACATATTGAGAGGTTTCAAGATAGCCAAATAGGAACAGCTCCAGTCCACAGTTCCTAACGTGCATGATGCAGAAGATGGGTGATTTCTGCATTTCCAACTTAAGTACAGGGTTCATCTCACTGGGGCTTGTCGGATATTGGGTGTAGCCAATGGAGTGTGAGCCAAAGAAGGGTGCGGCATCACCTCACCCAGGAAGTGCAAGGGGTCTGGGAATTTACTTTCTTAGCCAAGGGAAGCCATGACAGATGGTACCTGGAAATTTGGGACACTCCCATCCTAATACTGCACTTTTCCAATGGTCTTAGCAAATGGCAAACCAGGAGATTATATCCTGCACCCAGTTCGGAGGGTCCCATGCCCATGGAGCCTTGCTCACTGCTAGCATAGCAGTCTGAGATCTAACTGCAAGGCGGCAAAGAGGCTGGGGGAGGGGCGTCTGCCATTGCTGAGGTTTGAGTAGGTAAACAAAGCTGCCGGGAAGTTGGGTGGAGCCCACCACAGCTCAACAAGGCCTGCCTGCCTCTGTAGACTCCACCTCTGGAGGCAGGGCATAGCTGAACAAAAGGCAGCAGAAACTACTTCAGATTTAAATGTCCCCATCTGACAGTTTTGAAGAGAGTAGTGGTTCTCCCAGCATGGAGTATGAGATCTGAGAACGGACAGATTGCCTACTCAAGTGGGTCCCTGACCCCCGAGTAGCCTAACTGGGAGACACCTCCCAGCAGGGGCTGAATGACACCTCATACAGCTGGGTGCACCTCTGAGACAAAGCTTCCAGAGGAACAATCATGTAGCAACATTTGCTGTTCTCCAATATTTGCTGTTCTGCAGACTTCGCTGGTGATACTCAGGCAAACAGGGTCTGGAGTGGACCTCCAGCAAACTCCAACAGACCTCTAGCTGAGGGTCCTGACTGTTAGAAGGAAAACTAACAAACAGAAAGGACATCCACACCAAAACCCCATCTGTATGTCACCATCATCAACGGCCAAAGGTAGATAAAACCACAAAGATGGGGAGAAACCAGAGCAGAAAAGCTGAAAATTCTAAAAATCAAAGCACCTCTTCCCCTCCAAAGGAACACAGCTCCTCGTGAGCAATGGAACAAAGCTGGATGGAGAATGACTTTCATGAGTTGAGAGAAGAAGGATAATAAAAAACTTCCCTGAGCTAAAGGAGTATGTTTGAACCCATTGCAAATAAGCTAAAAACCTTGAAAAAAGATTAGACAAATGGCTAACTAGAATAAAAAGTGTAGAGAAGACCTTAAATAACCTGATGGAGCTGAAAACCATGCATGAGAACTACATGACGCATGCACAAGCTTCAGTAGCCGATTCGATCAAGTGAAAGAAAGGGTATCAGTGATTGAAGACCAAATGAATGAAATGAAGCAAGAGAAGTTGAAAGAAAAAAGAGTGAAAAGAAATGAACAAAACCTCCAAGAAATATAGGATTATGTGAAAAGACCAAACCTATGTCTGATTGGTCTACCTGAAAGTGATGGGGAGAATGGAACCAAGTTGGAAAACACTCTTCAGGATATCATCCAGGAGAATTTCCCCAACCTAGCAAGGCAGGCCAACATTCAAATTCAGTAAATACAGAGAACGCCACGAGATACTCCTCGAGAAGAGCAACCTCAACACACATAATTGTCAGATTCACCAAAGTAGAAATGAAGGAAAAAATGTTAAGGGCAGCCAGAGAGAATGGTCAGATTACCCACAAAGGGAAGCTAACATCAGACTAACAGCGGATCTCTCAGCAGAAACTCTACAAGCCAGAAGAGAGTGGGGGCCAATATTCAACATTCTTAAAGAAAAGAATTTTAAACCCAGAATTTCATATTCAGCCAAACTAAGCTTCATAAGTGAAGAAGAAATAAAATCCTTTACAGACAAACAAATGCTGAGAGATTTTGTCACCACCAGGCCTGCCTTACAACAGCTCCTGAAGGAAGCACTAAACATGGAAAGGAACAACTTGTACCAGCCACTGCAAAACATGCCAAATTGTAAAGACCATCGGTGCTAGGATAAAACTGCATCAACTAATGAGCAAAATAACCAGCTAACATCATAATGACAGGATCAAATTCACACATAATAATATTAACCTTAAATGTAAATGGGCTAAATGCTCCCATTAAAAGACAGACTGGCAAATTGGATAAAGAGTCAAGACCCATCAGTTTGCTGTATTAGGAGACTCATCTCGTGTGCAGAGACACACATAGGCTCAAAATAAAAGGATGGAGGAAGATCTACCAAGCAAATGGAAAACAAAACAAAACAAAAAGTAGGGATTGCAATCCTAGTCTCTGATAAAACAGACTTTAAATCATCAAAGATCAAAAGAGACAAAGAAGGCCATTACATAATGGTAAAGGTATCAATTCAACAAGAAGAGCAAACTATCCTAAATATATATGCACCCAGTACAGGAGTACCCAGATTCATAAAGCAAGTCTGAGAGAGCTACAAAGAGACTTAGACACCCATACAATAATAATGGGAGACTTTAACACCCCACTGTCAACATTAGACACATCAAGGAGACAGAAAGTTAACAAGGATATCCAGGACATCAACTCAGCTCTGCATCAAGGGGACCTAATAGACATCTACAGAACTCTCCACCCCAAATCAACAGAATATACATTCTTCTCAGCACCACATTGCATTTATTCCAAAATTGACCACGTAGTTGGAAGTAAAGCACTCTTCAGCAAATGTAAAAGAACAGAAATCATAACAAACTGTCTCTGAGACCACAGTGCAATCAAACTAAAACTCAGGATTAAGAAACTCACTCAAAACTGCTCAACTACATGGAAACTAAACAAACTGCTCCTGAATGACTACAGGCTACATAACGAAATGAAGGCAGAAATAAAGATGTTCTTTGAAACCAATGAGAACAAAGATACAACATACCAGAATCTCTGGGACACATTTAAAGCAGTGTGTAGAGGGACATTTATAGCACTAAATGCCCACAAGAGAAAGCTGGAAAGATCTAAAATTGACACCCTAACATCACAATTAAAAGAACTAGAGAAGCAAGAGCAAACACATTCAAAAGCTAGCAGAAGGCATGAAATAACAAAGACCAGAGCAGAACTGAAGGAGACAGAGACACAAAAAAAAAACCCTTCAAAAAATCAATGAATCCAGGAGCTGGTTTTTTAAAAAGGTCAACAAAAATGATAGACTGCTAGCAAGACAAATAAAGAAAAAAAGAGAAAAGAATCAAATAGACACAGTAAAAAATGATAAAGGGATTATTACCACTGATCCCACAGAAATACAAACTACCATTAGAGAATACTATAAATACCTCTATGCAAATAAACCAGAAAATCTAGAAGAAATGGATAAATTCCTGGACACACACACCCTCCCAAGACTAAACCAGGAAGAAGTTGAATCCCTGAATAGACCAATAACAAGCTCTGAAATTGAGGCAACAATTAATAGCCTACCAACCAAAAAAAGTCCAGGAACAGATGGATTCACAGTCGAGTTCTACCAGAGGTACAAAGAGGAACTGGTACCATTCCTTCTGAAACTATTCCAATCAATAGAAAAAGAGGGAAACCTCCCTAACTCATTTTATGAGTCCAGCATCATCCTGATACCAAAGCCTGATACAGACACAATAAAAAAGAGAATTTTAGACCAATATCCCTGATGAACATCAATGCAAAAATCCTCAATAAAATACTGGCAAACCAAATCCAGCAGCACATCAAAAAATGTATCCACCATGATCAAGTGGTCTTCATCCCTGGGATGCAAGGCTGGTTCAACATACACAAAATAATGAACGGAATCCATTATATAAACAGAACCAAAGACAAAAACCACAGGATTATCTCAATAGATGCAGAAAAGGCCTTTGACAAAATTCAACAGCACTTTCATGATAAAACTCTCAATAAACTAGGTATTGATGGGACGTATCTCAAAATAATAAGAGCTATTCATGACAAACCCCCAGGCAATATCATACTGAAGGGGCAAAAGCTGGAAGCATTCCGTTTGAAAACTGGCACAAGACAAGGATGCCCTCTCTCATCACTCCTATTCAACATAGTGTTGGAAGTCCTGGCCAGGGCAATCAGACAGGAGAAATAAATAAAGAGTATTCAATTAGGAAAAGAGGAAGTCAAATTGTCCCTGTTTGCAGATGACATGATTGTATATTTAGAAAACCCTGTTGTCCCAACCCCAAATCTCCTTAAACTGATAAGCATCTTCAGCGAAGTCTCGGGATACAAAATCAATGTGGAAAAATCACAAGCATTCCTATACACCAATAACAGACAAACACTGAGTCAAATCATGAGTGAACCCCCATTCACAACTACTTCAAAGAGAATAAAATACCTAGGAATCCAACTTAAAAGGGATTTGAAGGACTTCTTCAAGGAGAACTACAAACCACTGCTCAACGAAATAAAAGAGGATACAAACAAATGGAAAAGCATTCCATGCTCATGGATAGGAAGAATCAATATTAATTTATACATTCAGTGCCATCCCCATTAACCTACCAATGGCTTTCTTCACAGAATTGGAAAAAAAAACTACTTTAAAGTTGATATGGAACCAAAAAAGAGCCCACATTGCCAAGATAATCCTAAGCAAAAAGAACAAAGCTGGAGGCATCATGCTTCCTGACTTCAAACTATACTACAAGGCTGCAATAACCAAAACAGCATGGTACTGGTACCAAAACAGAGATATAGACCAATGGAACAGAACAGAGCCCTCAGAAATAATATCACACATCTACAACCAACTGATCTTTGACAAAACTGACAAAAAAAAGAAATGGGGAAAGGATTCCCTATTTAATAAATGCTGCTGGGAAAACTGGCTAGCCATATGTAGAAAGCCAAAACTTTATACAAAAGTTATACCTTATACAAAAATTAATTCAAGATCGATTAAAGACTTACATGCTAGACCTAAAACCATAGAAACCCTAGAAGAAAATCTAGGCAATACCATTCAGGACATAGGCATGGGCAAGGACTTCATGACTAAAACACTAAAAGCAATGGCAACAAAAGCCAACATTGACAAATGGGATCTAATGAAACTAAAGAACTTCTGCACAACAAAAGAAACTACCATCAGAGTGAATAGGCAACCCAGAGAATGGGAAAAAAATTTTACAATCTACCCATCTGATAAAGGGCTAATATCCAGAATCTAAAAATAACTTAAACAAATTTACAAGAAAACATCAAACAACCCCATTAAAAAGTGGGTGAAGTATGCAAACAGACACTTCTCAAAAGAAGACATTTATGCAGCCAACAGACACATGAAAAAATGCTCATCATCACTGGCCATCAGAGAAATGCAAATCAAAACCACAATGAGATACCATCTCACACCAGTTAGAATGGCGATCATTAAAAAGTCAGGAAACAACAGTTCCTGGAGAGGATGTGGGGAAATAGGAATACTTTTACACTGGTGGTGGGACTGTAAACTAGTTCAACCATTGTGGAAGACAGTGTAGTGATTCCTCAAGGATCTAGAACTAGAAATACCATTTGACCCAGCCAACCCATTACTGGGTATATACCCAAAGGATTATAAATCATGCTGCTACAAGGACACCTGCACACGTATGTATATTGCAGCACTATTCATAATAGCAAAGATTTGGAACCAACCCAAATGTCCATCAATTATAGACTGGATTAAGAAAATGTGGCACATAGACACTATGGAATACTATGCAGCCATAAAAAGGATGAGTTCATGTCCTTTGTAGGGACATGGATGAAGCTGGAAACCATCATTCTGAGCAAAGTATCACAAGGACAGAAAACCAAACACCACATGTTCTCACTCAAAGGGGGGAGTTGAACAATGACAAAAATTGGACACAGGGTGGGGAACATCACACACTGGGGGCCTGTTGTGGGGTGGGGGAAGAGGGGTAGGATAGGATTAGGAGATATGCCTAATGCAAATGTTGAGTTAATGGGTGCAGCACACCAACATAGCACATGTATACATATGTAACAAACCTGCATGTTGTGCACATGTACCCTAGAACTTAAAGTATAATAATTTAAAAAAAAGAAACAAATTAAAAAAATTAAAGAAGATACATATTGATTGAAACTAAAGAGATAGGGAAAGATATTCTATGTCAATGGAAACTGAAAAAAGCAGGAGTTGCTATTCTTTTATCAAACAAAATAGATCTGAAGATAAGAAGTGTAAGAAGAGACAAATAAGGTCACTAGATAATAATAAAGAGGTCAATTCTTCAAGAGGATATCACAGTTGTAAACATATATGCACCAAACATTGGAGCTCCCAGATATACAATACAAATATTATTAGAGCTAATAAGAGAGATAAGCCCCAGTACAATAATAGCTGGAGACTTCAATACGCCACTTTTAGCATTGGACAGATCTTCTAGACAAAAATTAACAAAGAAACATCAGATAAAATCTGCACTGCAGACCAAATGGATCTAATACATATGTACAGAACATTTTATCCAATGACTAGAGAACACACATTTGTTTCCTCCACACATGGATCATTCACAAGGATAGAACATAGGTGAGGTCACAAAATAAGTCTTAAAACATTCAAAAAATTAAAAGAATATCAAGCATATTTTCTGCCCACAATGAAATAAAGCTAGAAATTAATAGCGAGAGGAATTTTGTAAACTATACAAATACATGGAAGCTAAACAATATACCACTGAATGATGGGTAAGTCAATAAAGAAATTAAAAAGAAAATTAAAAAATGAAAAAAGTCATATTCATGGACAGAAGAATTAATATTGTTGAAATGTCTATATTACCCAAACCAGTCTCCAAATTCTATGCAATCTCTATCAAAATACTAGAGATATTCTTCACAGAAATAGAAAAATTAATCCTAAAATTTTTATGGGAACACAAAAGACCCAGAATAACCAAAGCTAAGCTAAACAAGAACAAAACTGGAGGAATCACATTGCCTGACATCCAATTATACCACATAACTATAATAACCAAAACAACATGGTACTGGCATAAAACCAGACACACGGACCAATGGAACAAAATAGAGAACCCTGAAACGAATCCACACACCTACAGTGAATTCATTTTCTACAAAGTTTCCAAGGATATACACTGGGAAAAAGACAGTCTCTTCAATTAATTGTGCTGGGAAACCTGGATATCCATAGGCAGAAGAATGAAACTAGACCCTTATCTCTTACCATATATGAACATCAAATTAAAATAGACTAAATACTTAAATCTAAGATCACAAACTATGAAAATTCTACAAGAAAACATCAGGAGAAGTATCCAGGTCACTGATCTGAGCAAACATTTCTTGAGAATTACTGCAGAAGTACAAGCAATCAAAGCAATAATTGACAAATAGAGTCACATCAAGTTAAAAACTTTTGCACAGTAAAGAATACAGTCAACAAAATGAAGAGACAACCCACATAATTGAAGAAAATATTTGCCAACTACCCATCTGATAAGGGATTAATAACCAGAACATATGATGAGCTCAAACAACTTTATGGGAAAAAAAATATAATAATCTGATCCAAAAATGGGCAAAAGGTGTGAAAAGAAATTCCTCAGAAGAAGACATACAAATGGCAAACAGGCATATAAAAACGTGTGCAACATCATATATCATAACAGAAATGTAAGTCAAAACTGCAATGAGATATCATCTCACCCCAGTTAAAATGGCTTCTATCCAGAAGACATGCAATAACAAATGCTGGTGAAGATGTGGAGAAAAGAAAAGCATCGTACACTGTTGTTGGGGATATAAATAAGTAAAATATATGGACAACAGCTTGGATGTTCCTCAAAAGAACTAAAAATACAGCTACCAGAGGATCCAGCAATCCCACTGCTGAGTATATACCCAAAAAAAGGACATCAGTATATCAAAGAGATATCTGCACTCTCATGCTCCTTGCAGCACCGTTTAAAATAACTAAGATTTGGAAGCAACCTAAATGTCCATCAAGAGATGAATGGGGGAGAGGCCAAGATGGCTGACTAGAAACAGCTGCAGTCAGAGGCTTCCATTGAAAAGAGTGAAAAAGCCAGTGAATCCTGTACTGCAAACTGAGGTATCCAGATTCTCTCATTGGGACTGACTGGGTGGCTAGTGAGACCCATGGAGAGTGAAGAGCAGCAGGGTGATGTGATGGCCCACCTGGGCGCCACATGGTGCAAGGGGAGCCCACCTCCAGTCAAAAAAGGTGGTGAGTTACTATGCTACCCTGCCTGGGAAACCATGCTATTTCCACTGATTTGTGCAACCCATGGGTCAGGATATTCCTCCTGTAAGCCCACACCACCAGGTTATTGGGTCTCAAGAACAGTTATGCAGATTCACAAAGGCCACTTGGTTATAGACTGCCTAAGTCAATGATGTTCCTGGGGGAGGGGAGGCCAAAATCACTGCAGCTGCCTGCTGCCTAAGATGACAAAGCTCCAAGTGAAGTGGGAGGCAGCCATCACAGAAGCTCCAGTCTGCCAATTTTCCCCAGTTGGTGCCAGGGAAAGTAGACGGTTTGAATCCAGGAAAAATTCCCCACAGCACAGCACAGTGGCTGTGGCAGATTGTGGCCAGACTGCCTCTTTAGGCTGGACCCTGACCCATTCTTTCTCACTGAGTGGGGCCTCCATTTAAAAATTTTAGCAACTCCAGCCAGGAATTTAGAAACAGAACTCTGATCTCCCTGTGACTGATCCCCTGGGGGTAGGGGTGGTGATGGTCTCTATGGACCAGCAGACTTAGTCTTTCCCCCTGCTGGCTCTGAGGAATCCAGGTAGCTTGGACTAGTGGGATTTTCCCCAGCGCAGCACACTACCTCAACCAAGGGGCAGCCAGAGTGCTTCCTTAAGTGGGTCCCAGATCTCTTATCTCCTGACTGGGTAAGAACCCCCAATCACCAAACACCTTATACAGGAATGCTCCTGCCAACATCAGGTCAGTGCCCCTCTGGGAAAGAGATACCAGAACAAGGAGCATTCAGTCATCTTTGCTGTTCTGCAGCCTCCACTGGTGACACCTCCAGGTGTGGAAGAGACCATGCAAATAGGATCTGAAGTGGACCACCAGAAAAATCACAGCAGGCTGGGCGTGGTGGCTCAAGCCTCTAATCCCAGCACTTTGGGAGGCCAAGACAGGCAGATCACGAGGTCAGGAGATCAAGGCCATCCTGGCTAACACGGTGAAACCCCGTCTCTACTAAAAAAAATTTTAAAAAACTAGCCAGGCGAGGTGGCGGGCGCCTGTAGTCCCAGCTACTCAGAAGGCTGAAGCAGGAGAATGGCATAAACCCAGAGGCGGAGCTTGCAGTGAGCCGAGATCCAGCCACTGCATTCCAGCCTGGGCGACAGAGGGAAATTCCATCTCAAAAAAAAAAAAAAAAAAAGAAAAAGAAAATCACAGCAGCCCAACACAAAAGGGGCCTGTTAAAAAACAAACAAACAAACAAACAGAAAGCAACAACAGCAGCATCAACACAAAAGTCCCCACAAAAACTCCATCCAAAGGTCAGCAGCCTCCAAGATCAAAGCTAGTCAAACTTACAAAATGAGAAAGAATCAACAACAACAACAACAACAACAACAAACAACCACTGAAAACTCAAGAAGACAAAGTGCTTCTTCTTCTGAAAATTATAGCAACACCTATCCAGCAAGGGCACAGAACCGAGCAGAGGCTGACATGGATGGATTGACAGAAGTAGGATTCAGAAGGTGGGTAACAATAAATTTTGCTGAGCTAAAAGAGCATGTTCTAACCCAACACAAATAAGCTAAGAACCATGATAAAACATTATAGGAGCTGTTAACCAGAATGACCAGTTTAGAGATGAACATAAATGACCAAAACACAACATGAGAACTTCACAATGCAACCACGAGTATCAATAACTGAATAGACCAAGCAGAGAAAAAAAATTTCAAAGCTTGAAGACTATCTTGCTGAAATAACACAGGCAGACAAGATTAGAGAAAAAATAATAAAAAGGGATGAACAGAAACTCTGAGAAATATGGGATTATGTAAAAAGACCAAACCTATGACTAACTGAGGTACCTGAAGGAGACAGGGAGAATGGAACCAAGTTGAAAAACACACTTCAGGATATCATCCAGTAGAACTTTCCTAACAAAGCAAGACAGGCCAACATTCAAATCCAGGAAATTCACAGAAGCCCAGTAACATACTCTATCAGAAGATCAACCCCAAGACACATAATCATCAGATTTTCCAAGATCAAAATGAAGGAAAAAATGTTAAGAACAGTCAGAGAGAAAGGCCAGGTCACTGACAAAGGGAAGCCCATCAGACTAACAGAGCAGAACCCTATAAGCCAGAAGAAATTGGGGGCCAATATCCAACACTCTTTAAAAAAAGAATTTTCAACCCAGAATTTTATATCCAGCCACACTAAGCTTCATAATTGAAGAAGAAATAAAATCCTTTTCAGACAAGAAAATGCTGAGGAAGTTTGTCACAACCAGGCCTGCCTTGCAAGAGCTACTGAAAAAAAGCACTAAATACAGAAAGGAAAAAACATTACCACTCACTTCAGAAACATGCTGAAGTACACAGACCAATGATACTATGAAGCAACTACATCAACAAGTCTGCATAATAACCAGCTAGCATCATCAGGACAGGATCAAATTCATGCATAACAATATTAACCTTAAATGTGAATGGGCTAAATGCCTCAATTAAAAGACACAGAATGGCAAGCTGGATAAAGGGTCAAGACCCACTGGTGTGCTATATTCAAGAGACTCATCTTATATGCAGTGACACATAGGCTCAAAATAAAGGGGTGAAGAAAAATTTACCAACCAAATGGAAAGCAGGAAAAAGTAGGGGTTGCAATCCTAGTTTCTGACAAAACAGACTTTAAATCAACAAAGATCAAAAAAGGCAAAGAAAGACATTATGTAATGATAAGGGGATCAATTCAACAAGAAGAGCTAACTATTATATATATGCAAATACAGGAGCACTCAGATTCATAAAACAAGTTCTTAGAGACCTACAAAGAGACTTAGACTCTTACACAATAATAGTGGGAAGCTTTAATACCCCACTGTCAATATTAGACATATCATCAAGACAAAACATTAACAAGGATATTCAGGACTTCAACTCAGCTCTGGATCAGGTGAACCTAATAGACACCTACAGAACACAGAACTTTATGCCCCAAAACAACATACTATACATTCTTCTCACTGCCACATGGCACATACTCTAAAATGAATCACACAATTAGAAGTAAAACAGTTCTCAGAAAATCCAAAATAAATGAAATTATAACAGTCTTTCAGTCAAGGGTACAATCAAATTAAAACTCAAGATTAAGAAACTCATTCAAAACCACACAACTACATGGAAATTAAACAACCTGCTCCTGAGTGACTCCTGGGTAAATAATGAAATTAAGGCAGAAATCAAGAAGTTCTTTAAAAGCAATGAGAACAAAGATACAATGTACCAGAATTTCTGGGATGCAGCTAAAATAGTGCTAAGAGGAGAATTTATACGCTAAATGCCCACATCAAAAATCTAGGAAGACCTCAAGTTAAAACACTAACATCACAACTAAAAGAACTAGAGAACCAAGAACAAACAAACCCCAAAGCTAGCAGAAGACAAGAAATAACCAAGATCAGAGTGGAACTGAAGGAGATAGAGACACGAAAAACCTTCAAAAAAATCAATGAATCCAGAAGGTGTTTTTTTGAAAGAATTAATAAAATATATAGACTACTAACTAGACTAATGAGGAAGAAAAGAGAGAAGAATCAAATACAGACAACAAAAAAAATGATGAAGGGGAGATCACCGCTGACCCCACAGAAATAAAAACAACCATTAGAAAATACTATAAACACCTCTATGCAAACACACTAGAAAACCTTGAAGAAATGGATAAATTCCTGGACACATATACCCTCCCAAGACAGAACCACGAAAAAGTTGAATCCCTGAATAGACAAATAACAAGCTCTGAAATTGAACCAGTAATAAATAGCCTACCAACCAAAAAAAAAAAAAGCCCAGGACCAGACAGATTTACAGGTAAATTCTACCAGAGTTACAAACAGGAGCTGCTACCATTTATTCTGAAACTATTCCAAACAATTAAAAAGAGGGGACTCCTCCCTAATTTATTTTATGAGGCCAGCATCATCCTGTTACCAAACTGTGACAGAGATACAACAAAAAAAATGGAACTTTAGGCCAACAGCCCTGATGAACATCAGCGCAGAAATCCTCAGTAAAATACTGGCAAACCACATCTGTAGGAACTTAAACAAATTCACAAGAAAATAAATCCTGATTAAAAAGTTGGCAAAGGACATGAACAGACACTGCTCAAAAGACGATATTTGGCTGGGAGTGGTGGCTCACGCCTGTAATCCCAGCACTTTGGGAGGCCGAGGCGGGCGGATCATGAGGTCAGGAGATCAAGACCATCCTGGCTAACACGGTGAAACTCCATCCCTACTAAAAATACAAAAAATTAGCTGGGCGTGGTGGCGGGCGCCTGTAGTCCCAGCTACTCGGGAGACTGAGGCAGGAGAATGGCATGAACCCAGAGGCGGAGCTTGCAGTGAGCGGAGATCGCACCACTGCACTCCAGCCTAGGGGACAGAGCGAGACTCCGTCTCAAAAAAAAAAAAAAAAAAAAAAAAAAAAGATATTTATGTGGCCAGGAAACATATGAATAAAAAAGCTCAACATCACTGATCATTAGAGAAATGCAAATCAAAATCACAATGTGATACCATCTCATGCCAGTCAGAATGGTGATTATTAAAAAGTAAAGATGCCACAGATGCTGGCAAAGCTGTGGAGAAATAGGAATGCTTTTACACTTTTGGTGGGAATGTAAATTAGCTCAACCATTGTAGAAGACAGTGTGGTGATTCCTCAAAGACCTAGAACCAGAGATAGCATTTGATCCAGCAATTCCATTACTGGGTATATACCCAAAGGAATATAAATCATTATATTATAAAGATACATGCATGTGTATGTCATTGCAGCACTATTCACAATAGCAAAGACATAGAATAAACCTAAATGCCCAGCAATTACCAGATTGGATAAAGAAAATATGGGACATAAGCATCATAAAATATTATACAGTCATAAAAAGGAATGAGATCATGTCCTTTGCAGGGATATAAATGGAGCTGGAAGCCATTATCCTCAACACACTAATGCAGGAACAGAAAACCAAACACCACATGTTCTCACTCATAAGTGGAAGCTAACAGTTAAAACACATGAACACAGGGAGGGAAGGGTTGTGAGGAAAAAGACCTTCAGGATAAATAGCTAATGCAGGTGGGGATTAACACCTAGGTGATGGGTTGACAGGTGCAACAAACCACCATGGCATATTTTTATCTGTGTAGCAAACCTGCACATCCTGCACATGTATACCAGAACTTAAAATAAAATCAAACAAATTGATGGGTTGATAGGTGCAGCAAACAACCTTGGCACACTTTTACCTATGTAGCAAACATGCACATCCTGCACACGTATACCAGAACTTAAAATCAAATATTTTTTTTCTAAAAAAGAGATGAATGGATTACAGAAATGTCGTACTTATACACAATGGTGTACTATTTAGCCTTAAAAAGTTGATATCCTATTTTTTGCAATAACATGGATGGAACTAGAGAACATTATGTCAGGTAAAATAAGCCAGGCACAGAAAGACAAACATTGCATTTTCTCACTTATTTGTAGGATCTAAAAATCGGAACAATTGAACTCATAGACATAGAGAGAATGATGGTTATTCAAGGCTAGGAAGGGTAGTTGTGGGGAGGGGTTCTAGGCGGGGAGATGGGGATGTTGAATGGTTACAAAACGAAAGTTAGAAAGAACGAATAAGGCCTACTGTTTGATAGCCCAATAGCGTGACTACAGTCAATAATAACTTAATTGCACATTTAAAAATAAGTAAAAGATAATGATTGGATTGTTTGCAACTCAAAGAATAAATACTTGAAGGAATGGAAGAAAACATATTTACTCAAGAGAGGCTGAAGTATAAATCCTGCATTGACCAAAACATTATTGAATTAGATTAAGGAAATGCACAGGATATATTAAGAAAATTTTTCTAGAAGACCAAGAGTCAGAGAAAATACATTTTTTTGGAATAATAAAAAACAGAAAATGACCTAAATGTTCACAATAAGGAATTTTTAAAGTAAATTATTGGAGATGTATGCCAGGAAATACTAGTCACCCATTAAGAAGATTAAAGTGGATTTATCTATGTATCTATATATGTATATATATCCTGACATGTAAAGGTCATGATGTAATATTATTATTAAGTGAACTGCAAAGTCATAAAACTGAACATACTGCATGATCTCAACTGAAGGAAGCAAAACGAATTGCAGTCATGTGTGAGTGTGTGGTTGTGGGCACCAATGACACGTAAGAATCTACACATGACTAATTATCTACTTCGATTAATCTCATAATGTCATCAACTTTTTAAAATCTCTATTAACTTATGTTTCCAAAATATGACATAGAAATGCTGAATAGCAAGGATTTGTAAGATTAAAATCAACTTGGAAACTATTTTGTCTGTGTGGTTTTTCATGGCTGTGGTTATCAACCCCTGTGCACCTAGAGCTTGGTCTCAACCTTCTCCCTATTCCATGGGTATATACAGCTTTAAATTTACCCATCAGTGTGCACAGAGCATGGGAGTACATAACAGAAAAGGCTGTCTTGGCACCTAACAAAAGGGCAGTATCTTGACTCAGGTGTCTTTTTCTCACCTTCCTTCATCATCATATATCTTTGTGTTCATTCAGTCAACACATAATTATTATGCCAGTGGCTGTCCTAGGAGCTTGGGACATAATAATGAATATAGCAGGCACAATCCCCACCCTTACAAATCTTACAGTCTCAACCAAGGCGTCCCAACCACAGCGTTGTTGACATTTAGGGTTGGATAATTCTTTCTTGTGGGTAGGCTTTGCTGTACATTATGGTGCAGGGAAGGAAAATATTTTTTCTCTACCTGTCTTAGATTTCCTGGCAGGGGCACTGTAAATGGCACTGACCAAAGGCAGATTAACAAGATGAAAACAAACAAATGTATTAACATGTGCATCAGGCACATACATGGGAGCATCCACAGATGGGTAACTCAAAAGAGTGGTTAGAACTTGGGTTTTTATGGCATCATAAGAAAAGAAGCTACCTCAGCACATCAACCTGTGCTGATGTAGATTTGTTAAGTTTCTCTCACCTCTCAAGCCATCCTCCTTGGTTTTTCTTTCCCTCACTTGTCAGTTGGATGCAAAACATCCAGTGGAGAATTTCAAAGCCCTAGAAGATGGTGTGAACACTTGGTGAAATGACCTCCCATCAACTTCCTCAATGACTGCATGAAGTAGAAACATCCTGTTGACCCAATTAGACTCTGACAAGAATAAGAAATTAACCCTTGCTGTGTTAAGCCATATATTCTGAAGACAGCTGTTGACTAAGCCTAATTATTGCATAACTCTATGTAACTATTGTCTTGTCTACACTTTTAGGTGAATAACATTTACTCCACAGGAATGTTGGGGAGAACATGTCACCTGTCCATCACATTGTCTGATCCAATGTAAGCATTCAAAAAAGATAGTGATCCTTACCTTCAACTATTCACACCAGTTTATTGCAACTTCTGAACTTTTTGTTTCCCTTTCGCTTTTTGACAATAATGTCTTTATGTGGTATAAATGTTAACCATGTAGAGTGAATCTGAATTGTTTTAAATTGGCCTTCTGGTTTATTATTGAATCATAAGAAGATGAAACCACTTTAAGCACTGAACAAGTTCACCAATGCCTCAATTTCTGCTGATCTCAGAAACCACAAACACTATTCTTGTGTGGAAGAAGAAAAACATGCCATTTAATCTGGTGACTATAAGAAAGCCTTTTCCTTCTCTGTGTTGATTTAAATGTAAACTGTTTCTATTTTGAAAAAAAAAAATTACAGCTATTCATGTTTACCATCACAGGACTGAATCACAGAGTGTAGGCTGGAACCGACTAATTTCATATCTGCAGCTAGAAAAAGGATTGAGGCCTGGTTTGAAGTCCTGTGTTCTATTTATAATAGCTCTCTTTTCTTCTTAAATGTCCCAGCAAAGATACATTCTGATAAAACAGCTGCAGTTTCTATAAAATCCATCGGTATAAAAGACACACTCAGGTAACCCATTCATTATTCTAGAAAAGCATTGGTAGCTTTGACAAAATAATTATATAGAGAGTCAGATTGTGAAAAATTCCATTGATATTCCACGTATTCAGATAAATGATGAATCAGAAAATGAACTGGTATATATGCTTCTGTGCTACCAACTAATTATTTATTGGATGTCTGTTATGTGCAAAGTATCTAACATATACTGCTAAACAAAAGCATGAGAATGAAAGAAATATTTAAGTTACATGTCTCTGCTGCTCTTTCTCCTTCTCAAAAATTTCTACAAGCTTCCAACTGCTTATTAAAGTAGTTAGAAATCAATTATTCTGACATTCAAGGCCCTCTACAGTAAAGCTTTATGCAACCTTGCTGAGCAAATGGAACAAGTTGATGGTACACAAAAAATTCCTGCATTTTTTGAAATTATGCCATGTCTTCTACCTGAATGTTCTCCTAGTCCTATGGATGCCTGTTGAAATTCAATCCATCCTTTAAAGCTCATTTCTAGTGCTACTGATTTCATGCAGGATTATCTGGTTACTTCTCAAAACACTTTTAAAAGATGCCATGTCTCCTTCCTGTCCCATTTGCTACTGACTCTTTGGAAACCTCTCATCTTCATCGATTCATCTTTTGTATATTTGTCTTAAGTGTATCAGTACCATGACAACTTGAGAGCCAGAACTGTCTTATTTTTTAATCCCTCAAAATGGTCTAACACAGTAGTTCCCTATACATAGTTCACACTTCTTAAATATTTTAAATAAAAAATTTAAAACTCAAAAACAAAAAAGAAACAAACCAATTTTTAAATAGGTAAGGGGCTTGTATTAATCTCTTTTCATGCTGCTAAAAAAGACATATCTGAGACCGGGTAATTTATAACTAAAAAGAGGTTTAATGGATTCACAGTTCCACATGGCTGGTGAGGCCTCACAATCATGGTGGAAGGTGAAGGAGGAACAAAGGCACAGCTTACATGGCAGCAGCCAAGAGAGTGTGTGCAGGAAACTGCCCTTTATAAAACCATCAGATCTCGTGAGACTTATTCACTATTACAAGAACAGCATGGGAAAACTCTACCCCCATAATTTAATTACCTCCTGCTGGTTGCCTCCCAGGACATGTGGGGATTATAGGAACTACAATTCAAGATGAGATTTGGGTGTGAACACAGCCAAACCATATGAGGGCTTGAAAAGACATTTCACCAAAGAAAATATACAAATGGCTAAGAACTACATAGAAAGACTATCAATATCACTAGTCATTATGAAAACATAAGTAAAAACCATCATAAAATACCATTTCACACTCATTAGGATGGTTATTATTAAAAGAAAAATAAATTAAGTGTTATCAATGATGTGAAGAAATTGGAACCCTTGTGCATTGCTGGTGAGAATGGAAAACACTGCAGCTGCTATGGAAAACAGTATGGAAGTTTTTTAAAAAGTTAAATATAGAATTTTTTGATCTGGCAATTCTCATATGATCTAGCAACTCCGTGGGTAGGCCTCTACCCAAAATAATTGAAAGCAGGGACTTAGCAAACACTTGAACACCAATATTCATAGCAATATTATTCACAATATCCAGAAAGTGGAAGCAACTCATATGTCCATCAACAGATGAATAAATGAACAAAATGTGGTATATATATATAATAGAATATATTACTCAGCCTTAAAAAGAAAATAGATTCTGATACACGCTAATACATGGATGAATCTTGGAAACATTTTTTTTTTTTTTTTTTTTTTTGAGAGGGAGTCTCACTCTGTTGCCCAGGCTGGAGTGCAGTGGCCCGATCTTGGCTCACTGAAAGCTCCACCTCCTGGGTTCAAGCAATTCTCCTGCCTCAGCCTCCCAAGTAGCTGGAACTACAGGTGCCCACCACCACACCCCGCTATTTTTTTGTATTTTTCAGTAGAGACGGAGTTTCACCATGTTAACCAGGATGGTCTCGATCTCCTGACCTTGTGATCCGCCACCTCAGCCTCCCAAAGTGCTGGGATTACAGGCATGGGAAACATTTTCTAAGTGAACTAAGCTACACACAAAAACAAGTATTGAAATATTAACTTAATTCACTTACATGACGTACATAGAATAGGCAGATTTACAGAGAGACAAAGTAGAATAGAGGTTACCACGAGTGGGAGTAAGGGTTAATAAGGCATTACTGCTTAATAGCTACATAGTTTTTGTACTTAATGCAACTGAACTGTTCACTTTATAATGGCTCAAAGTTAAGTTTTATGTATATTTCACCACAATAATTTTTTTAATTAAAAATTACTTGCAGAGCTAGGATTTAGATCCACAGAAGTAAGACTAGTGATATATGTTGAAATAAATGTAAATAACATGAGAGTCCAACAGAAGTGAGTTCAAATTTTGTGTGTCCTTGGGGCAGTTATTAATCTCTTCAAGTCCCTATTTCCTTACCTGGAAAAGGAAGACAATAAAAACACCCATAACATAAAGTTATCTTAAGGGACTATATCACATAATTTATGGAAAGCGCTTAGCAAAGTGTTTAGTGCATGGTAATCTCACTAGAAGTACACTCTTACTATTCTTAAAGCCAACAAACAGTAACTGATTATCTCTTATGAACATAAGACTAAATGCTAAGCTAAGAAGTTTGTAATTTACTTTGATAGTAAGGTAGATGACATTTTTGAGCAAGGGAAGCTTCCGTGACAGGCAGGTTTCAAGCGCTCAACTCTGGAGCCAATGCAGAAAAGAAATACAAGATTTTGGTTTAAAACAACTGGTTAAAATGCCAGATAAGCTGAAACAGTGAAGCCACAGAAAATGAATGTTTTCAGGAAGTAGTTGGGTTAGTATTCAACAGGTCTTGTCTACTTATCTTATTCACCATAACTGGCCAATCTAAGGGAGTGGAATATCTAATTAAGCATGGTAAAAACACAAAATGTCTACTCATAATAATTAACAAATTAGAAATGATCTATTTCTCATCACTTTATTTCACATTTTGACTTGAATACTAAATCAACCTCTAAAACTGTAATGCCTATTTTAAATTATCCTAACACCAAAACCAATTACTGCTATAAGATTCCTATTCCTGCTATAAGATTTTTTTGTTTTGCTTTCCTATGAAGAAGAAAATAAGTACAAATTAAAAATAAATTTACAATGGTTTAAAAATACTAAATAGATTAAATAAGTCTTGCTGGCTAAAAAATGAATTAAAATGTAAAAAATCAAAATTCTATAGCAAATGGAAAAAATTGGGAATATAAAACATGCTCTAAAATCACCTTGAGATGAACCAAAGTCGTTAAGTGAACTAGTGGCTGGTAACATTACTTTTGATTATTTTACTTCCTGACAATTCATTTACAGCCAGAGGCAACATTTTAAAATTCAAGCAACATTAAAAAACATGCAGTGCCAATATAACTGGCTAAAAATGAATCATTTTTTCTAATTAAAAAATGAATAAAATTACTAACAAAAAACTCACTTAACAACTGTGGAACTTTACAATCATTTACAGAAATTAAAAAAAAAATTCATGAGAACAAAAAATGGCAAGAAAGGCAGAGAAGCAAATAAAATCATCACAAAATTGCTTTCAGGTACATGACATTTAGTGTGCTGGAATTATGTGTGTGTGAGAGAGAGTATGTATATGTATGTGTCTGTGTGTGTGTACAATTGTACCATTACAGGAGATGCTCAGTTTTAAAGTGTATTTTCTTTCTTCACATTTGAGTTTGATCAATTTCATTTCTTTGTCTTTTTTTCTTTCTTTTTTCTTTTTTTTTTTTTTTTTTTTTTACAAATTCACCTGTATTTATGCTGAAAATGGATTGGAGTTGGTGGACCTATAAAAAAGAGTTGAGGGGCTACTGCAGTCATCCAAGTGTGAGATGAGGCAGTTCTGTGAGAACGTTTACTCATTCTCTAAACTGAATCACTTTTAAAAGGAGGCTGTAGTAAGTCCTCCTCCAGGCACCTCACAGTGCCTTTTATTTATCTAGACTGTAGAATTTAACACACACTGTTCTAAGCATTTCGTTACTTGTGCTTTTCTCACTAGATTACAAGCTTCTAAACAGCAAGGACTATTTTCTTTTGCATCCCCAGTGCTTAGCACAGAGTCTAGCACACAGTAGGTCCTCCCAAATGTTTTTTGAATAAACAGAATGTTTACTAGATTCTCGTGGCTCATTATTGGACACTTCTTCTGCACACATTTGCAGCATCTTGTGTGGAAGATTCTTCGATCTCTAGAAATTAGAAAACGACACTGCAGTAGAGGATTTAAACAAATGTTTTTTTCTAAGTGAGTTCAGCATTCTTTTTAACTGAGCGTCTACTTACATGAACCAGGCAAACAGACTATTCAATGGCAGAAATGTAAGTGAATCTAAATCAAATATAAGGATAAAAAATTGTAAAGAAACTTGGCAAGGTGCACCAACCAAGCATGGCTGCATCAATGGTATACAGAAAAGACATCAGATGGGGTTACACCTGAAGTTTGGTTACCATTACAAAATGGTAGAGACCAAAGAGCTTCTGCACAGCAAAAGAAACTACCACCAGAGTGAACAGGCAACCTACAGAATGGGAGAAAATTTTTGCAATCTACTCATCTGACAAAG
>NW_012104499.1:1935544-1978575 GCF_000951045.1 Mandrillus leucophaeus
ATGGGTGCAGCACACCAACATGGCACAAGTATACATATGTAACAAACCTGCACGTTATGCACATGTACCCTAGAACTTGAAGTATAATAATAATAATAATAATAAAAGAAGTCCAAAGAAAAATGAGACGAATTTCTAAGTATAGGTACATGCCTTTAATCCCAGCTACTCAGGAAGGCTGAGGCAGGAGAATCGCTTGAACCCAGGAGGCAGAGGTTACAGTGAGCCGAGATCGCGCCACTGCACTCCAGCCTGGGCAAAAAGAGGGAAACTCCGTCTCATAAAAAATAAAACAAAACAAACAAAAAAATCCACAACAATACAAAAATTTGCCAGACATGGTGGCACATATATATATATACTTACAGGTAACATTTATTGAGTGCCTCTCCTGGCCAGGCAAGCTCTAATTTTTTCCAACAAACATACAAGTAGCATTACAAGTTCTATTTTACAAATAAAGATGCTAAGGCACAGAGAAAGAAAGTAAATAACTCTTTTAGGGACATACGGCAAGAAAAGAGAAGAGCTGGAAGGTCCTCCCAAATGGTTTGATTTTTTTTTTTTTTTTTTTGTAAACTCAAAAATTATGTCTTCAGAGTCTGAAGTTGACCATTGTCCTAAATGAATTATAACAATTAATGATGGTGGGGTAGCCAAAATGGCTGACTAGAAGCAGCTAGTGTATACCGCTCTCATGGAGAAGAACAGAAAGGGCAAGTAAATACAGTAACTTCAACTGAAATATCTAGGTACATCCATTGAGAAAAATGAAGGAAGCAATTTGACCCACAGAGAATGGAGAAAAGCAAGACAGCATGACAGCCCACCTAGGAGAGACATGGAGCCAGGAGAATCTCTCCCACTCAGGGAAATGGTGATTGAATGTGCAAGTCCAGGAATCCACACTTCTCCCACAAATCTTTGCAACCCTCTGGTCAGGAGACTGCCTCATGGACCCACTCCACCGGGGCCCTAAATCTGACACACAGAGCTATGTGGAGTCTCTGCAGAGCAGCTTCTCAAGCACATGTGGATATCCTGGAGCCTTAGATAGCAAGGCCTTTCAGGCTTCCTGGCAAAAGCAGCTGCAACTCCAGCAAAGTGGGAGATTAGACCTCAGTGCAGAGCTCTAGGAAAGGAGCTGAATCCAGGAGGCTGAGCAACAACAGTCTTCAGGCCCCACATTCACAGCAACTCACAGGATAAGACCCACTGGCTTGAAACTACAGCCAGCTGTTGGTAGTAGCGTGAGACAGAACTCCTGAGGGGAGGGGTGGGGCACCATTTTTGCTGTTTGGCCAACTTAGCTGTTCCAGCCTTTGGACTTTGGAGAGTCTGAGGTAATTGGGGTCTGAAGCAAGCCCCCAGCACAGAACAGCTGCTCTACAAAAATGTAACCAGAATGTTTTTGTAAGTGGTTCCTTGATCCTGTTCCTCCTCACTAGGTGGGCCGTCCCAACTCTGGTCTCCAGCTACCCCTGCCAGTGTTCTCTAGCTAACAGACATTTCAAACCTCCCTGGGATGGAGCTTCCAGAGGGGGGAGTAAGATGCCATCTTTGCTGTTTGGGCAACTTAGCTGTTTCACCCTTTGGACGTTGGAGAGTCTGATGCATCCATGGGCTTGAGCAGACCCCAAGCACAGCACAGCTGCTCTAAGAAAATGTGGCCAGACTGCTGTTCTAAGTGAGTCTCTGATCCCATTCCTTGACACAGGGCAGCACCTCCTAACTGGGGCCTCCACCTACCCCCACTGGTGTTTTTGGCTGACAGAGGTATCAAAACCTCCCTGAGATGGAGTTCCCAGAGGGAGGGATAGGACGCCATCTATGCCATTTGGGCGACTTACTCATTCCACCCTTTGGGCTTTGGAGACTCTGAGGCAACTAGGGACCTGAGTGGATCTCCAGCAGAGCACAACACAGCACAGCTGCTCTACAAAAACATAGCCAGATTGCATTTTAAATCAGGTCCCCAATTCTGTTCTCATCACTGAGTAGGTTGTCCCAACCAGGTTCTCCAGCCACCTCCTAAAGGGGCATATGAGCCTGCAACAGGTCCGTACCTTCCTGGAACAGAGCTCCCAGAGAGAGGGGCGGGCTTCCATCTTTGCTGTTTCACAGCCTTCACTAATGACACCTCCAGGTACTGGAATATCCAAAGAGACTAGGGACTCGAGCAGACCCCCAGCGTACCACAGCATCCCTACAAAAAAAGTGACCAGACTATTACGTGGGTGTCCGTTTCTATATCTCCTCACCAGGCAGGTCCTCCAGGCCTGGGCTCCAACCACCTCCTTCCAGGGCTATTGAGCCTATAGCAGCAGCACTGCAACTCTCTGGATAGAGCCCCTAGGAGCAACTGAAAGCCTCTCTGCCACTGCCTCTGCAGTAAGACTACCCTTGCTACCCCTCAGACTAACAAAGAAGCAAAGACCCTAGTGCCTTATCCACACCTCCAACAAGCTGCAGTTGACCCAACAAGAGGAGACCAGTCTGTCTCCCATGGGTCCCACACACCCCTACTGCTTGTCACCACACAGAGAAGCCCTGACTTGGGCCAACAGCACAGACCTTTTATCCTGGAATGATTGCACTGAGTTATTGTTGATTTGCATCTCTCTGGAGTGGAGCCCCCAGAAATCAAGCAAAAGACCCCTGGCCACAACCACTACTAAGGTCCCTTCCTCTGCTGTCTCCAAGTTGTGGGAGAAACACAAATCCTGAGATTGCCCCAGAGCTGTGGGCAGCGCAGGAGTGCCAAGCCACAATCTACAGCTAGCACTAAAGGGAAAGAGGAACCCACAATTTCACCACATTGAGAGAGAACATGACTGCAACTGTGAGGAAACATAGGAGAGCCACACAACTGAGCAAGTATCTGCCAACCAACAGATATGCCTAAGCGCCACCTACTGGATCACACTCCAAAGCTTCAACACCAAAAATACCTTGCTAACATATCTCACTGTGAAACCGGAGAAAATAAGTCAGTTTCAAATAAAGATCCTGAACAAAGCCTTGGCCCTGTGAAAACATCCAGAAAAGAAGTCTGTTGACGGTACTTAATCTGCACTGCAGTTAAATGAAAATCTGCATGCAGAGATGAGAAAGAACCAATGCAAAAACTCTGGTAACTCAAATAGCCAGAGTGTCATATGTCCTCCAATGGCTGCACCGGTTATCCAGCAAGAGTTCTTAAACAGGCTGAGCTGGCTAAAATGAAATAAATATAATTCAGAATATGGATAGGAACAAAAATCACTGAGATTCTGGAGAACAGCAAAACCTAATCCATGGAAACTAACAATCACAATAAAATGATACACCAGCTGAAGGACAAAATAGCCAGTATAAAAAGGAACCTAAAGGATCTGACAGAACTGAAAACACAATACAAAAATTTCACCATTCAATCACAAGTATTAACAGCATAATAGAACAAGATAAGGAAAAAATTCAGAACTTGAAGACTGGTTTCTGAAAGCAGTCAAACAAAAATAAAGAAAAAAGAAATAAACAAAACTTCTGAGAAGTATGGGATTATGGAAAGAGACCAAATGTATGAATAATTGGCATTTCTAAAAGGAAGGGGGAGAAAGCAAACAACTTGGAAAACATATTTCAGGATATCATCCATGAAAACTTCCCCAAGTTTTCTAAAGAGGCCAACAGTGAAAGTCAGAAAATATAGAGAACCCCTGCAAGGTTTTACATGAGAAGATCATCCCCAAGACCATAATTATCAGATTCTCCAAGGTTAAAATGAAAGAAAGAATGTTAAAGGCAGCTAGAGAGACAGGGCAGGTCACCTACAAAGGAAACTCCATCAGGCTAATAGTGGACCTCTCAGCTGAAACCCTACAAGCCAGAAGACGTTTGGGGCCTGCAGTCGACATTATTAAAGAAAAAAATATTCAACCAAGAATTTCTTATTTAGTCAAACTAAACTTCCTAAGCAAAGGATAAATATAATCATTTTTAGATAAGCAAATGTTGAGCTAATACAAAAACTCACTAAAATACAGACCAGTGACACTATAAAGAAATCACATAAATAAGCCAGCATAGTAGCCAGCTAACAACACAATGACAACGTGAAATCCCCACATATAAATACAAATCTTGAATGTAAATTAGCTAAATGTTCCATTTAAAAGACACAACATGGCAAGCTGTATAAACAAGCATGACCCAATGGTATGCTGTCTTTAAGAGACCCACTTCACATGTAATGACACACATCAACTCGAAATAAAGAGATAGAGGAAAATCTACTAAACAAATGGAAAACAGAAAAAAAGCAGGGGTTCCAATTCTACTTTCAGACAAAACAGGCCTTAAGAAAACAGAGCAAAAAAGACAAGAGAATTGCATAATGGTAAAGGGTTCATATCAACAAGAACATGAAGCAAATTCTTAGAGATCTACAAAGAGACTTAGATTCCCACACAATAATATTGGGAGACTTCATCACTTCACTGGCAGTATTAGACAGATCATCAAGGTGGAAAATTAACAAAGATATTCAAGACCTAAACTCAACATTGAACCACATGGACCTGATAGAGCTCTACAGAACTCCCCACCAAAAACAACAGAATGTGCATTCTTCTTACCACCAAATGGCACATACTCAAATATTAACTACATAATTGGACATAAAGCAATCCTCAGAAAATAGAAAAGAACTCAGATCATACCAAACACACTCTTGGATCACAATGCAATAAAAGTAGAAGTTAAGACTAACAAAATCACTCAAAACCATGCGATTACATGGAAATTAAACAACATGCTTCTTAATGACTTTTGGGTTAATAATGAAATTAAGGCAGAAATAATGTTCTTTGAAACTAATGAGAACAAATATACAACATACCAGAATCTGGGGCACAGCTAAGGCAGTGATAGGATGAAATTAATGACACTAAATGCTCACATTAAAAAGTTGGAAATATATCAAATTAACAACCTAACATAACAACTGAAAGAATTAGAGAAGCAAGAATAAATGAACGCAAAAGCTAGCAGAAGATAAGAAATAACCAAAATCAGACCTGAATGGAAGGAAATCGAGACATAAAAGAACATTCAAAATATCAGCAAATCCTAGAATTGATTTTTTTAATTAATAGTCTACCAGCTAGACTAATAAAGAAAAAAAAAAGAGAGAATATCCAAATAAACACAATTAGAAATGACAAAGAGGATGTTATCACTGACCTCACAGAAATGCAAATAAGTATCAGAGACAACAATGAAAACCTCAATGAACATAAAGTAGAAAGCCTAGAAGAAATAGATAAATTTGTGGACATATGCACCCGCTTATGACAGAACCAGGAAGAAACTGATTACCTGAACAAACTAGTAATGAGCTCTAAAATTGAATAAGTAATAAATATCCTACTAACCAAAAAAAAAAAAAAAAAAAAAAAAAAAGCCACAGTTGAAATCTACCATTCACATAACACCTGGTACCATTCCTACTAAAACTATCATAAAAAAATGGAGAAGAAAGGACTCCTCACCAACTTATTCTATTCTATGAGGCCAGCATCATCCTGATACCAAGCCTGGCAGAGATACAATTAAAAGGAAAAAAAAGAACTTCAGGCCAATATCCTTGATAAAAATTGACGTAAAAATCATCAACAAAACACTTGCAAATTAAATCCAGCAGCACCTCAAAAACTAATCGATCACAATCAAGTAGGCTTAATCCCCAGGATAGAAGATTGGTTCAACATACAACATACAAATCAATAAATGTGATTCATCATATAAACAGATCTAATGACAAAAACCACATGATTATTTCAATAGATGCAGATAAGGATTTTAATAAAATTTAATGTCACTTCATGTTAAAAGCTCTCAATAAACTAGGTAATGAAGAAACATACCACAGAATATTAAAAGCCATCCATGACAAATCCACAGCCAACATCACAATGAATGGGCAAAATTTGGAAGCATTCCCTTTGAAAACTGGCACAAGACAAGTATGCCCTCTATTACCACTGCTATTCAACATAATATTGGAACTTCTTTCCAGAGAAATCAGGCAAGAGAAGGAAATAAAAGGCATTCAAATAGGAAGGCAGGAAGTCAAACTATCTCTGTTTGTAGATGACATGATTTTATGTCTAGAAAACCCCATAGTCTTGTCCCAAAAGCTCCTTCATCCAATAAACAACTTTAGCAATGTCTTAGGATACAAAATCAATGTAGAAAAATCAATAGCATCCCTATACACCAACAACAGCCAAATCAGGAAGATAATCCCATTCACAATTGCCACAGAAAGCATAAATACCTAGGAATGCAGTTAACCTGGAATGTGAAAGATTTCTACAGTGAGAATTATAAAACACTGGTCAGAGAAATGAGAGAAGACACAAACAAATGGAAAAACATCCCATATTCAGGGATAGAAAGAATTCATGGCATTAAAATGGCCATACTGCCCAAAGCAATTTATAGATTCAATGCTATTCTATAAAAGTACCAATCACATTCTTCACAGAACTACACAAAATATTTTAAAATTCATATGAAATCCAAAAAGAACCCAAATAGCCGAGGCAATCTTAAGCAAAAAGAAAAAAGCTGGAGGCATCACATTATCCAACTTTAAACTATATTACAGGGCTACAGTAACCAAAACAACATGATACCAATACAAAAACAGGCACATTGACCAATGGAACAGAATAGAGAGCCCAGAAACAAGGCTATACACTTACAACCATCTGTTCTTTGGGAAAGCTGACAAAAGCAAGCAATGGGAAAAAGACTCCCTATTTAATAAATGATGCTGGGATAATTGGCTAGCCATATGCAGAAGATTCAATCTGGACCGTTTCTTAACCCCACATAAAAAAATTAACTCAAGATGAATTAATGACTTCAATGTAAAACACAAAACTATAAATACCTTGGAAGACAACTTGGAAATACTACCTTGAACACAGCAACAGCAAAGATTTCATGACAAAAACACCAACAGCAATTGCAACAAAAGCAAAAGTTGACAAATGTGATCTAATTAAACTGAAGAGCATCTGCACAGCAAAAGAAACTATCATCAGAGTGACTGGACAACCTACAGAATCGTAAAAAAAAAAAAAAGAAAAAATATATATACACGCACACACACACACATATATATATGTAAACTATGCATTCAACAAAGGCCTAATATTCAGCATCTATAAGGAACTTAAATTTACAAGAGAAAAACAAACAACCTCACTAAAAATTGGACAAATGACATGAACATATGCTTTGCAAAAGGAGACATACATGTAGCCAAAAAGCATATGAAATAAAAAACAAACCTCAGTATCACTGATCATTAGAGAAATGCAAATAAAAACCACAATGAGATACCATCTCACAAAAGTCAGAATGGCTATTACTAAAAAGTCAAAAAATAATGGATGCTGGTAAGTTCGTGGGGAAAGGGGAATATTTATATGCTGTTGGTAGGAGTGTAACTTAGTTCAAACATTGTGGAAAGCAGTGTGGCAATTTCTCAAAGAGCTAAAAGCAGACCTATCATTCGACCCAGTAATTCCATTACTGGATATATACCCAAAAGCATATAAATTGTTCTGCCATAAAAACACATGCACGTGAATGTTCATTGCAGCACTATTCACAATAGCAAATACATGAAGTCAACCTAAATGTCCATCAATGATAGAATGCATAATAATAATTTCCTACATATATACCACGGAATACTATGCAGCCATAAAAAGGAACAAGATCATGTCCTTTGCAGGGACATTGATGGAGCTGGAGTTATCCTTAGCAAACTAATGCAGGAACAGAAAAACAAATACCACATGTTCTCACTTATAAGTGGGAGCTAAACTATGAGAACTCATAAACACAAAGAAGTGAAAAACTGCCAATGGAGTCTACTTGAGAGAGGAGGTTGGGAGGGGGAAGTGGAGCAGAAAAAAATACTATTGGGTACAAGGCTTAATGCGTGGTGATGAAATAATCTATATGACAAACCCCCATGGAATGAGTTTACCTATATAAGAAACCTTCACTTGTACCTTTGAAACTAAAATAAAAGTTAAAAAAAAAAGAAAATAAATAAGCAAATGAAAATTAATGATACACACAGAACTTTATGTATAAAACAAGAAAAGATAACTATTTCCAAGATTCTCATGATAGAAAACCAAGCCTCAGGACTGAGGGCATTTTCCATCTGACTCTTAAGGATTGGAGGGACATTCAGGTCCTAAAAGTGTCTATTCTTATGCAGTCTCTAAAAAGAAGTCTGAGCACTATTCCCATTCACAGTCTTGTCATACATCAAATCTGTTTCATTCAGTCTTGACATCAAGGTATTTTCACTTCTTGGTATCTTCAACTGCAGAAAATCTGGGGTGAATCAAATGAGTCAAATATAAAGTTACACACTGACTGCTCACAATTTCCTCCCTTCTCTCAATTTTGTCGTTTATAAAATTGGGATGGAAGAGGAGGTGAATCAAGAAGGCTAAAAAAGAAAAATTCTCCATCAATAGCCCCCAACCTTAGAAAGGACAAATTGAACAACTATGCCCACAGGAAAACCCCTTATTAAGAACCAAAAAATTAAGTAAGCCACTACAGTACTTGTTTTCTACATGATGTCAAGGAAGGAGGCATTGAAAGGGGTCGGAAAGACAGTCTTGCATTGCCCACACCACTTCTTCAACTTCCACTGTAAGCACCCTTTGGAGAGAGAATTTGTGTACTTAAGGGACATTAAAATGGGGATAATACTAGTCTCTACCTTACAGAGTTGTGGGAATTATTGCAGGAAAAATACTCAGTGTAGTGTCTGGCACAAAATAAGTACTCAGTGAGCACTGTGTTTGAAATGCGTACTGTACTTTACTTTTCAATGTCCTCTCTCTTCCACTAAGCTGTGACTGTGTCAAAAGTTCCAGGGATCAGGAATTTCATGGATGTTGATTTCTACCTACTCAACAATCCCCAATTATGAGACAAATGCTCGGGCCAGGTGGCTATTTATAACCTATTGAGGCTATAAATTAAAACACTCACAAGGGTAATTAAAACAAAATTATGGAGTCACAAAAGTAAGTTGAAGAGAAACTTCTCTAAGAAGTTCCAGAAGAGGTAAGAAAAATAACTTGCTATTGGTAAAGCCCCAGACATTGTGTACAGGAAGAACACAAATTAGAACATCCTCAAAAAGGTGCTCTTAAGTTTACTGAGACTACAGACTTATATTTAATGTGAATATACAGAGGAAAATATGTCTTCCATATTTTGGCACATCACAGCTCTTCTTGTTTTTAGCTTACTATGCATAAAATTTCACACCCCTGCTTCCGTGAAGATGTATGCCCTGCCAACCTGCTGGATTTTACATGTATAGTGGATGTTGCTATGATGTTCAGAAATGTATCTGAGATATTTTGCAATAGTCAAAGTAGGGACAAAGAGCAGCCTAAAACAAGAGTATAATTTTAGTCCATCACAGACTTTGAGAACAGATAGGGAAGGTAATGAACTTAGATTTACATCATGCAGCCTGTACGGAGAGCAGATTTCTGAAAATCCTACAACTGTGATTCTCAACCACTTCTCGGCAAAACAGTAATAAAATGCTGATTCTTTAATATCTGCTTGCTCCCTTCCTTTGTCTGTTCTCAGCTCTAATAATTCACCAAACTGCACACTGATCCCATTATTGGGCTGAAAAAGACTTCCCTAAGTGATATATTTTGGAATAATCAAAACATAGAAAAAGAAATCACACAAACCAGATTATCTTAATATTTTAGGAGCAATTTTTAAAAGAGGGAAGAGAATGAGCATGTAATGTGGCTCCCTTCCTTATAAGATTGAAAATATTTTATTATTTTATTTTATTTTTAGTTTAGTTTACTTAGCATGTAGATAGCACCTACCAAGAGCTAGGCAGTATTCAAAGTACTTACTAAATATAACTCATTTGATACAATAAACATTGCCTATTTACAATTTCAGCTTTAGCTAATAGTTTTATGCTTTGGGGGGAAGAAGATATGTGAGCTATAGCTATGTTCTCGAAAGCTTTATTCTACTGAAATGTCACATTACCTCAAGTTAGTGGTCAGAGAGGAGGCAGCAACCAGACAGTGGAAACTGTGCAGGTTCTGCTAAGAAACTCAGACTTCAGCCTCTAGGTCATAGGGAGTGTTCATTATTGAAGAAACAGGATGCTGTTTGTGCAATGGAAGTATGGCTTATGACTAGGCCAGGATGTCAGGATTCAGATGTTTTATTCTTTGATGAAGTAGAACAAAGTTACTTTCTAGCTATGTCTACACATTGAAAAGGAGAAAGAGAACAGACAGAATTGTCTAGTGTTGGACCCATTTTAAGTAGTCTAGAGTTGTAGCTCAATGAATAGGTAGATTAAAACTCAGCTGAAGCTGTACCTCAATTATCTCGATAATTCATGAATAAGTAAAATAGATGTGTGTATTAGCCCATTCTCACACTGTTATAAAGATACTGTCTGAGACCGGGTAATTTATTTTAAAAAGGAGGTTTAATTGACTCAGTTCTGCATGGCTGGGGTGGCCTTAGGAAACTTACAGTCTTGGGAGAAGGCCAAAGGGAAGCAAAGCACATCTTACATGGTGGCACGAGAGAGAGAGCATGATAATGTGCCACACTTTAAAACCATCAGCCCTCATGAGAACTTCCTCACTATCAAAAGAACAGCATGGGAGAAACTGCCCCCATGATTCAATCACCTGCCACCCCATCCCTCCCTCAACACATGGGGATTACAATTCAGCAAGAGATTTGGGTGGGGACCCAGAACCAAACCATATTATTCTGCCCCTCATCCCTCCTAAATCTCATGACCTTTTCACATTTCAAAACCAATCATGCCTTCCCAACAGTCCCCCAAAGTCTTTACTCATTCTAGCATTTACTCAAAAGTCTACATCTAAAGTCTCATCTGAGACAAGGCAAGTCCCTTCCACCTATGAGCCTGTAAAATCAGAGGCAAGTTAGTTACTTTCAAGATACAATGAGGGTACAGGCATTGGGTAAATATTCCCATTACAAATAAGAGAAATTAGCCAAAACAAAGGTGTCACAGGCCCCATGCAAGTCCAAAACCCAATAGGGCAGTCATTAAATCTTAAAGCTCCAAAATGATCTCCTTTGACTCCATGTCTCACATCCTGGGCACAGTGATGCAAAGGGTGGGCTCCCAAGGCCTTGAGCAGCTCTGCTTCTGTGGTACTGCAGGGTACAGCCCCTTTGGATGCTTTCACGTGCTGGGGTTGAGTGTCTGCAGCGTTTCCAGGTGCATGGTGCAAGCTGTTGGTGGATCTACCATTCTGAGGTCTGGAGAATGATGGCCTTCTTCTCACAGATCCACTAGGTAGTGCTCCAGTGGGGACTCTGTGTGGGGGCTCTGAACCCACATCTTCCTTCTGCACTGCCCTGTCAGAAGTTCTCCATAAGGGCTTCATCCCTGCAGTAGACTTCTGTTTGGACAGCCAGGTATTTCCATATATCCTCTGAAATCCAGGCAGAGGTCTCAAAGCTCAACTTTTGTCTTCTGCATACCCACAGGTCTAACACCATGTGGAAGCTGCCAAAGCTTGGGGCTTGCACCCTCTGAAGCAATGGCCTGAGATGTGTGTTGGCCCTGTTTAGCCACAGCTGGAGCTGGAGTGGCTGGGATGCAGGGCACCAAGTCCTGAAGGGGCCATGGTCCTGATCAACAAAACCATTTTTTTTCTTCTAGTCCTGTGGGCCTGAGATGGGAGGGGCTGTCCCCAAGATCTCTGACATGCCCTGGAGTCATTTTCTCCATTGTCTTGGCAATTAACATTTGGCTCCATGTTACTTATGCAAATTTTTGCAGCTGTCTTGAATTCCTCCCCAGAAAATGGGTTTCTCTTTTGTACCACGTGGTCAGGCTGCAAATTTTCCAAACCTTAATACTCTGCTTCCCTTTGAAACATAAGTTCCAATTTCAAATCATCTCTCTCAAGATCAAAGTTCCACATATCTCTATGGAAAGGGCAAAATGCCACCAGTCTCTTTCTAAAACATAGCAAAAGTGACCGTTTCTCCAGTTCCCAATAAGTTCCTCATCTCCATCTGAGACCACCTTAGCCTGGACCTTATTGTTCATATCACTATTAGCATTTTGGTCAACCATTCAACAAGTCTCTAGGAAGTTCCAAACTTTCCCACATCTTTTTGTCTTCTGAGCCCTCCAAGTCTCTGGTAAGTTCCAAATGTTCCCACATTGTTCTTTCTTCTTCTGAGCCCTCCAAACTGTTCCAAACTCTGCCTCTTGTCCAATTCTAAAGTTGCTTCCACATTTTCAGGTTATTTTTATAGCAATATCCCACTATCCCCATAGCAATTCTCTGTATGAGTCTGTTCTCTGCTATACATATACTACCTGAGACTGGGTAATTTATAAAGAAAGAGGGTTTAATTGACTCACAGCTCTGCACGGCTGCAAAAGCCTTACAAAACTTTCAATCATGGTGAAGGCAAAGGGGAAGCAAGGCATGTCTTACATGGCAGCAGGAGAGAGGGAGGGGGGAAGTTCCACACTTTTAAAACCATAATCTTTTGTGAGAACTCACTATCAGGAGAACAGCATGAGGGAAACTGCCCCCATGATCCAATCACCTCCCACCAGGTCCCTCCCTCGACATGTGGGGATTACAATTCAAGATGAGATTTGGGTGGGGACACAGAGCCAAACCATATCAATGGGTTTTTTTGAATTTCCTATTCTCCTTTTTTACCTTATGTTCATGGACTCACTTTACTGATGGAAAATTCCAACCATATGGATAGTATTAATAATAACAACTATCATTTCCCAAGGGCCTGCTTTGTTCCAAGTGTTATGCTATGTACTTTACATATACCTTGCTTAATTCTTACAGCTTGATAGGTGTTATTATCACCATTTTACTGGTGAGAAAATTGAGTTTCAAAGAGGTTATGCACCATTTGAAGGTCATTCAGCTAGGAAATAGTAGGACTGGGACTCTTCCTACTCTCTGGGTATCCTTTATTTGAGAAACCCCAGCCTAATTGCTGTTTCCTTGCTATACATTATCCTTTTCATCCCCAACCCTTTTTGTTTCTGTTCCTTCTGTTCGGAAAGTTTTCTCTGAATCATCTGTTCTCACCAAGTAGTGCCTAACTCAAATGTCACTTCCTTGCAGATATCCCCTCCTCACCCCATTCCCAGGAACCAGCAGTAAGTTTTAGGAACTAAGTACTTATATCTACATTGAAAATGAGTTATTAGGTGGGCAGTGGGTTGGGCCGGCCTAAAATGAGGTTTTCTCTCTGTAGTTTGTGGATCACCTATATCAGAATCACGTGGAGCTGCTCTATGTGTATATTGGTGGGGACGAGTCAGAAACTTGTTAGATACCACTTTCCTGGGCCTCATACCAAATCTGCAGAAACAAATTCCCTTGTCATAAGTCCCTGGAATATGCAGGCACCCCAGATTGTTCCTAAAGACACTAATATTTGAAAAGTTTTATAAGCATTAGACCTACACAATTTCCCTCAGTACTGGTCCCTCAGGCACAGGCATAATGCATAGTGGAATTCAACTGCTTTGCTAAATAAAAATCAATATCAATTACAGGGAAGACAAAGGAGAGTTGCAGAGATTGAGCCTTTTTGTTTAAACTTAATTGGCTTTTTTTGAAGGAATCTTCTAAAAAGTAATACAAATTAATTTAAACCGAAATAACTACAAGAATTTTCAAAATCAAATCTGCCAAATACATCTGTTGATTTGCAAATTTCCTTTCTAAAATTTAGGCCCTTTAGAGGTAGAGACTGTGTCTTTTACCCTTTTTTCACCCAACCCTATACTCTTACCCAGACCAAGCACACAACTGGGGATAAAAGTCTATATTAACTGAAAGGAAAAACTGAACAGGAGGAATCTAAGATTACCACCATATGCGTTGTGGTTCACCCAAGGGCTTCACTCACTGGACATTTGCGGCTAAGTGTTGGTTTTGGGTAAACATGACTTTGAATCAGCCCCGGCCTCAAGGAGTTCACTAGGTAGTTAAAGAGTAACACGTATGTGCAGTGAACTGTTGTGAATCCTATGAAGGAGGTATAAAAAGTCCAATGGGAGGATTAAGGAAAATGTGATTTTTCTCTCTTGGATTAGGGAGGACTGCATGGCAGAAGAGGTATACACCAAAAAATACAGTAGCCTATATCTTTAAAATAGAAAATGAGTAATGAGTTTTTCTCTTGGTGCACACAGTGAGTTATGTTCAAATAAAAATGAACTAGGAAGGCAGTAGGGATTTGTCCTCACTTTTCACACTAGTAAGTACAGAATACATAGGCAGATTTTTGATATAAAATTTTTTCAACTAATAAAATGTCAGCAATGTATTAAAAATTTTCAGAGAGGAGGAGAACTATGAAGTAAACATAATAAATCAGATTAGTGGTAATAAAACCAAGACAAATCAAAGCCCAGTGTCAACTTTGCAGCTATCTTTGAACAATTTTGTATCTTGAGAAGAAATGTCCACATAATTCCAAAACCTTATGGATGATAGCATTAAAATGTTAAACAGTTTTTCATTTAAAAGCCTTGCCTGCCTCACGTTCTATAGCTTCTCAATCCAGAATGTGAGCTTTTGCCTGGAAGTTGCTTTGTTTTATTTCTGCTGCAATATGATTTTAGAGAATTTTGTAACTGAATACTAATTCAGAAATCCTTCTTACATATTTTAATTCCCTAGATGGAGTTTAATTTCCTTGCTATGACTATTCAAGCTTTTTGAAATAGAGTTTAAGGTGCACAAATTTATCCTTTCTTTGGGGCATCTTAAGGTCTACTGATATCAAATGCTGTGTGCAAGTTACCCACAGGTTTAATGATTCCCACTTTTGTTAATGAAATGTTTGCACAGCTGCCACAGTGTGTACAGGAAGATTAAAACCTGCTGTCACTTTGTTAAGAGAAGCCTAGGGGAGATTTAACACATCTGGCCTGTGGATTAAGGAAACCTGGTAAAACCAAAGCCATCCATTAGTTTACAGGAGCTTCGACCTGGGAACTAGAAGCAGGATAGAAGATGTACTGACCTTTAAAGTGAACTGAAATCAATTAACCCTGGTACCTGTCAACTTCTTGTGATTTGGGCTTATGCTGTAGTCACCTTTATCGCTCCTATGAATTCTTATATGAAAACAAGTTCTTCATTGGTATAAGATGAAGTGAAATAGCTGAGCTGAGAAAGCAGTTTCCCATCTTAATGCAAATACAGTTCCTGTCAGGCAGGTTACAATCTTTGAACAAAATAAATAAATAAAATAAAATAAAATAAAAGGCTACCGAGATAGACCAGATCAGTAATTTGATGAGTTGTGTCCTGGGTGTAAAACAAAGTAAAGGAAAATGTTCCAGGAGATATATGCAGATCCAGCAAGAGTGAATGCACTGTTGCTCAATCTGTGTCAAGCACTGTGAACAGATTTGGGGCGGAATAGCTTGTCACTTACTTGAAGGCTAAAAGAACTGCCTGTCTATAAGTCTGCAAACCCTTCTGAACTAATAACTTAAGGGCAGAGTTGAGGGTGTGCAGAAGGCAACAGGCACAGCAGGCTTGGAAGATTTCACATCTTGACTCTTTGTACTTGAATGAATCTTTCACTGAGGAAACAGCATGCTTTAGAGCAGCAGACAGGGCAGCAGAGAGGACCAGAAAGTTTAAGGACTTGCCCAAGGCTGGTCAACTTGACCTTCACAGTACCAGGGATGAGGGAAATCAACTTCTTTATCCTAATGACCAGGCCAAGATTCCCTCAACAAAGCACACTTCTCTTGGAACACTAGGGAGGCACTCTGGTCAGAGGAAGACCAGATGAAAGAATTAAAAAGAAACAAACAGCGCTATTGCAAAGAGAGTTCAATGGGTTGAGTTGCTAAAAGAAACTTTATTGATTTTAAAACAGTCAACCGTTTATTTCAGCACCCAAACTCATTTGCAGAGGTATTGATGCACCCATATGCAAACCTGGGGATCTCTGAGTTGTCCTCACTGGGGGCTTGCCAGGCAGAGGGGAAGGGTTCTCCCCTTTCCTATCTCTTCTGACAATCTTTAGGTCGAGAAGCCACAGAAAGGTGGAATTTATTATTAGTACAAGAGGCTTTCGGCCTTTGGGGGTATTTCAGCGAAGCTGATGGCTGGTCTGTGTTTTGAGAGTTTCTGAATAGAAGGTTCTCTGCCTCATTTCCAAGAACCACTAAGTGAACAAGCCAGCTCTTCACTTCTTCACTTGCAAGTACCGTTATTGTTTGTCAACAGTATGTTCTAAGGTGAAGGGCAGTTTGCTTTCAGAAGTCACCAGCTAAATTCTACTGGCAGACAAGCAACAAGACAACAGATGGACGCTGCCGGAAAGTCGTGCTTCCCTCTCGCTCCTCCTTCCCACCTGCTGCCAGAGCCTGCTGCTGTTTCTCCACACAGTCTGGTTGATAGCGCTGCCTTCCTCTGCCTTCATAGCCATGCTCTGGTAGCTCAGTGGGCTACTATCACGTTCTCCTCTGAGCTTTCTGGTCCAGACCCACTTCTCAAAGCTAAACTCAGGGCCCCTGCCAAAGTCACGGGTTTTTGTTGTTGTTGTTTTGTTTTTGTTTTTGTTTGTATTTGACATTTTGACCATCTCAATCTGCTCAATCCTTGTGAAATGCAAGGTGGCTGGTATCACGAAACAAATATGAGAAGATGATTGAAAACTGGTCCCCTATTAAGAGCCCAGACTCTGGAACCAGATTGCTGGGGTTTGAAACTTGTCTCATGCCACTTACTAGCGTAATCTTGAGTAGCTTATTTTGTATTTCTGTACCCTTAGTTTCCTCAAATGTAGAATAAAATAGTAATGGTATTTACCTCACATGGTTGTTAAGGGAATTAAATACATGAATATGTGTAAAGTGCCTAGACAGTGTCTGACAGATTATGAATGTTACATAAGGTTAAATAAAATGAATATCTATGAAATAGCATAAATAGGGTTGCAAATTCTTTGGCTGTTCAGACATTGACATGATAAAACAATTCTTGCTCCATAATAAAACTAAATAAATCTAAGATGATCACCTTAATCTCATATATAACAGTCTTTATCTGTAATGATTGATACAAATGTTGCTATTTTAAATCATTTGCCACCAAAACAAACAATTGTTTTATAAAGTCTTTCTCAGGACCATTGAGGCATTTTGAAATAAGCTACCAGCTCCCAAGAAATTCCTTATAAATGCCACATACCCTCATTTCCTTACAACTTTGTGCATACTTTTCTCTCCAGTTTTATTGCTGTTGTAACTCTCCTTTTCCTGTCATGATATCACACCTTGCTCCAAGGCTCCAATGGCAATCTCTCTGCTATTCCTGGTCCCCCAAGCTGAGAGGGATGATTTCCTTGTTTGTGTCCTACATGACAGTGTGTCCCTGGACCAGAAGTGAAGAGCGTGCTTGAGGGATCCACTGTTACGGCCTTTGTGCCTGAATCCTCACTAGACTGAGGGCAGGGACGGGTTCCATTCATCTTTGTATATTTTGTGCATACGTAGCTCATGACTTGGTAAAGACGGTTGCTTACCCAACATAGAACTGACCAGTAAAGAGACTTGTTTCATTGAGTTTCTTACTTTTAGGCCAGCAAGGTGGCATTTGGAAAGTAAGGATGACAGACTTCCTTATCTAGCTATTTAAATATCCATTGACAATTATGACACTTATGCATTTGACCCTTCTTTACTCTCAGAAAAATTAAAATGGTTCTTCCTGTAGTTCTTTACGCTTGCCATGGACTCATTTTGCGATTTTCTTCTCTTTTCTTTTCTTTTTTTTTTTTTTTTTTTTTTTGACAGAGTCTTTCTCTGTCACCCAGGTTGGTGGGCAGTGGCCCAATCTCGGCTCACTACAACTTCAACCTACCCAGTTCTAGCGATTCTCCTGCTTCAGCCTCCTGAATAGCTGGCATTACAGGCACACGCCACCACACCTGGCTAATTTTTTATATTTGTTGGTAGAGACGGGGTTTTGCCATGTTGGCCAGGCTGACCTCAAACTCCTGACCTCAAGTGATCTGCCCACCTCAGTCGGTCTTTCAAAGTGCTGGGATTACAGGTGTAAGTCACCACACCCAGCCATGATTTTCTTTTACATGTTCTTGAAAGTCATAGTTTCAGATGTTAACGTCTTTAGATGTTACTATAGTGCTAAATCTTTATAATCCCCATGGGTCCACTCTGCTAGTGCACACCAATATGTGTATTCTCTTCTTTCTAGAGTCATGGAAAAACTGCATCTCCCAGTTTCCCTTCTGTTTAGGTGCATTCAAGTGATTGAGATTAGCCAATGGCGTGTGAGTAGCAATGATGTGTGCCACTTCTAGGCCTGGCTTATTTCTCTTTTATTCTACACACTGAATGAAGGAGGGCTCCAAGGACCAAAAAGTGGGTGAAGTTCACGATGAAAGGAGTCCAACTTGCTGAATGACTGCATGGAGAAGAGTCTCTTCCACTGGCCCACATAAGGCTCTGATCAGAGGAAGAGTTAAACTTTTATTAAATTAAGTCACTCGTATTTTAAGGCTGTTTATTATAAAAATTAGCACTTTGACTAATATACCTTAGAACTGAACAGAGTGCCCATCACATTGTAGTTTCCTAGTAAATGACAAACGAACTAGTGACTAATTATTTATCATTGGCCGAATAAGGAATAAAATTCATCCGAAAGATCCTGTAGTTTCTTTTGGCTACAATAAAGTACAGAGGGGACAAGACAACCCAAATAATGAACATGAATCAAACCAGAGTAAACACTGAGAAGTCTGCTCTTGGATTAGGTAACTAAGAAATACTATTGTGATAACTCTCAGACTCTTGAGCCACCTGATCAGCCCAGGTCCCCCTTGTCATAGCTGGCCTCCCTTTCCTTAACTGCTAGTCTGTCCTTACGTCCAGGAACATTTTACATCTCTAGATTTTAAAATCTGGGCCTTCTGGTCTGCCTTTAACTATTGCCTCCCATATGCCAATGAACTCCAATATGTCTGTAATTTAGGAAAATTTTAGGAGATTAAGATTTATATTTTCTGGAATACAGCCAATTTACCAATTTTAATGAATCAGCATTTGAAAATAATCACATTGATAGTATTTATCTAATTGGGTTCTGAGACCTATACCCTAAGATCCACAGCACAAAGTTACACTTAACCATATAGCATAGGGAAGCATGAACTTAGAATATATAAAATATTCTTGGCCGGACACGGTGGTTCACACCTGAATCTTAGCAGTTTGGGAGGCAGAGGCGATCACCTGAGGTCAGGAGTTTGAGACCAGACTGGCCAACATGGTGAAACCACATCGCTACTAAAAATACAAAAATTAGCCAGGCATGGTGGTGGGCACCTGTAACCCCAGCTACTCGGGAGACTGAAGCAGGAGAATGGTTTGAACCCAGGAGGTGGAGGTTGCAGTGAGCTGAGATTGCACCACTGCACTCCAGCCTGGGCAACAGAGTGAGACTCTGTCTCAAATATATATATATACTCTTATTCAGAATATAAGAGAAGGTCATCCTCTCCCAAGAGCCCCCATAGTTATACACACACACACACACACACACACACACACACACACACGCAGTGACATATAGTTCTGGCGTTTGACCCTTTCCTAAAGCCAAAAAGAAATTATCTGCCTGGAAAGAGCCCCTTAAAAGAGGATTGAAACCTGACAGAGAAGCAAAGAAGGGTTTGCAGTACTTACAGACCACCATAGCAAGCATGTGTGTGTAAGTGTGGTTGTGGTATGTGTATATGTGGTATGTGTATTGTCCAGTAGAAAAATACTTAAAAATCTTCCACCAGCAGCATATAGCTCTACTTACATTAACTATACATTAGAGAGGTTCCCAAGCTCACTCATCCTGAAGAGAAGCTTCCCAGTTGACACACTCCAACTACTTCCCCAGTTGACACACTCCAGTTACTCCCCCAGAGTCCATCAGCCACCTTCTATACACTAATAAAAAAATATTGATACAAGGAAAGCAAAAGGAAGACCTTACAACAAATAAAAGCAAAAATTTTAAAATAGAGAACACTAAAAACATAGACTTGACTAATAAAGCCAAAAGCCAGTTCTTAAAGATTGTGATGAAGTGTACATTTTGGGAGCATTAAGTATGGTCACATTCTTTGCCATCTATCTTCAGAACTTTTTCATCTTTGAGAACTAAAACTCTATACATATTAAACAAGTTCCCATTTGTTTGTTTGTTCATTTGTTTTGTTTTTGAGATGGAGTCTCGCTCCATCTCAAAAGAGATGCCGAATCTCGGCTCACTGCAATCTCTGCCTCCCGGGTTCATGCCATTCTCCTACCTCAGCCTCCCGAGTAGCTGGGACTACAGTCGCCCGCTACCACACCCGGATAATTTTTTGTATTTTTAGTAGAGACGGGTTTTCACTGTGTTAGCCACGATGGTCTCGATCTCCTGACCTCGTGATCCGCCCGCCTTGGCCTCCCAAAGTGCCGGGATTACAGGCATGAGCCACCATGCCCGGCCAACAAGTTCCCATTTTTTAATTCCACTAGCTTTTGGAAACCACCATTCTCCTTTCTCTTTCAATGAATTTAACCACTTTTGATATCACTGATAAAAGGAATCTTACATATATGTCATTTTGTGACTGGCTATTTCACTTAGCATAATGTCCCCAAGGTCCATCTATGTTGTAGCATGTGTCAGAATTCCCTTCCTTTTCAAGGCTGAATAATATTTCATTGCATGTGCATTCTGTATTTTGTTTTATTCATTCATTTATTGATGAATACTTGGGTTGCTTCCACCTTTTGCCTAATGTGAAAAATGCTCCTATGAACACGAGAGAATAAATATCTCCTCAAGACTCTGCTTTCAATTCCTGGAGGTATATTTTAAGAAGTGGAATTTCTGGATTATAGTGTAGTTCTATTTCCTTCCTTCCTTCCTTCCTTCCTTCCTTCCTTCCTTCCTTCTTTCCTTCCTTCCTTCCTTCCTCCCTCCCTCCCTCCCCTCCTCCCTTCCTTCCTTCCTTCCTTCCCTCCCTCCCTCCCTCCCTCCTTCCTTCCTTCCCTCCTTCCTTTCTTCCTTCCTCCCTCCCTCCTTTCCTTTCTTCCTTTCTTTTCTTTCTTGGAATCACCATAATGTTTTCCATAGTGGCAGCTATTTTACATTTCCACCAATGATGCACAACGATTTTAATTCCTTGCCAATGCTTGTTATTTTCTGTTTTGTTTTTGTTTTTGTTTTGCTTTTTGATAGCAGCCATTCAAATGGGTACGAAGTAACGTCTCATTGTAGTTTTTGACTTGAATTTCCCTAATGATTAGTAATGCTAAACATCTTTTCAGGTGCTTATTGGCCATTAATATATACTTTGGATAAATTTCTATTCAAGTGTGTCTTCATCAGTTTCATGTTGCTATAGAAGAATACCACAGACTGGGTAATTCATAAAGAAGAGAAATTCATTTGCTCACAGATCTGAGGGCTGGAATACCTAGATCAAAGGACCAGTAGGTTCAGTTGTCAGGTAAGGACCACATGTCCACTTTCAATATGGTGCCTTGAGCACTGTGCTTCATAGGGAATAAACACCGATCCTCACATGGCAGAAAAGTGGAAGATAGTGCAAAGCCAATTTCATTTCAGCATTGATCCATTCATGAGGGTAAAGCCGTCATTATCTAAACACCTCTCATTATGGCTCACCTCCAACAGTGTTATGTTGATTATTGTATTGCCAAACATGAGTTTCGGAGGGGACCAAACATTCAAACCATAGGTTTTTAATATATATTTAAAAACCTCTTTTTAATTAGGTTATTTGTGTTTTGATGTTGGGTTTTGAGAGTTCTTTATACATTATAGATATTTACCCACCATCAGTAATATGATTGGCCAATGTTTTCCCCCATTCCATAGTTTGCCTATTCACTCTGTTCATTGTATCCTTTGATGCACAGAAGTTTTAAATTTTGATGTAGTCCAATTCATCTATTTTTGTATTTGTTGCTTGTGCAAGAGCTAGTTTTTTAATCAATAAGATTGATAAACACTCCTGAAATCTAAATGAAAGACTAGAGAAAGGTTGGAGAATGTGAGACCAAATAAATGTACAGATATTCAACAATAGGGATGAGAAAGGGAAATACTTATTTATTATATTAAGAGATAATCCATAAATTCAATGCAATCCTAATTTTTAAAAACCTAGCATTTTGTGGTAGAACGTCATAGGCTCACTCAAAAACTTGTTTGAAAAAAACTAATGAGAATAGAAAGGACATTACATGTGACATAATGGTTGTTGGAGAGTTGATCTATCTATAAAATTACAATAATCAAGAGAGTGTACCACTGGCAAAGGAATAGAAAAGTAAATCAGTAGAACAGAAAATAAAGTCTAAAAACGAACACAGATATATAGAGGAATTTGCTGCATAATAAATCAGTGATGAATAAAATACTTATCATATGGTCATAGGGCAATTATCTTTCTGTTATATATATATTATATTTATATACACACACGTGTGTGTGTGTGTATATATGTATGTATATGTATGGATTTATGTGTGTGATTAGATCCTTTCTTCGGATAATCCAAAAATTAAATTCCATATGAATTAAAGATCAGGATATGAAAAATACACACTACTAAGCATACTGAAAACATTTGAAAAATGTTTTCACTGTTTTAAGGTGGAACAAGCCTTTTTCTACAAGACAAAAAACACTGAAGCCTACAAGAAGAGATCAACAGATTTGAGTATGTAAACACTCATACATTAACAACAGATGCCATAAAGTAAAATATAAGTGGAGGTCTGAGAGAAAATATGTAAAACATATTTTTACAAAATATGTAAACATAAACTATAGCCAAATTATTAATATCCAGAATACACACAGAGCTTCTAACAACGTAAATACAAAGGCAATCAATTCAGTAGGAAAACAGGTAAAAGTTATTAAGAATATTTCATAAGAGTTATATGGACAATACATATCTGAAGTTTTACTCAGTATAATTGTTAATTAGGAAAATTATAATTAATAACAAGAATAATATTTTTGTGTCCATCAAATCATCAAAAACAAATTTTTTTTGAGACAGGGTGTCTCTGCTGCCCAGGCTGGAGTGCAGTGCTGAAATTTCAGCTCACTGCAACCTCCTTCTCCTGGATTCAAGTGATCCTCCCACCTCAGCCCCCCAGGTAGCTAGGACTACAGTCACACACCACCATGCCTGGCTAATTTTTTTGTTTGTTTATTTTTTGTTTTTTGAGAAGGACTCTCGCTCTGTTGCCCAGGCTGGAGTGCAGTGGCTCAATCTCAGCTCACTGCAACCTCCACCTCTTGGGTTCAAGCGATTCTCCTGCCTCAGCCTCCTGAGTAACTGGGATTATAGGCACACACCACCACGCCCAACTAATTTTTGTATTTTTTGTAGAGATGGAGTTTTGCCATGTTGCCGAACCTGGTGTCAAACTCCTGGACTCAAGCAATCCACCCGTCTAGGCCTCAAAAACTGCTGAGATTACAAGTGTGAGCCACCACACCAGGCCTAAAATATTTAAATTATAGTAAGATACACTACTGTGAGTGAACATTTAGTCTAAATGGATAGTCTCTTTGGAGGGAAATTTTGTAGGGACTATTTAAATTTTATTTTTTGGAACTTTTATTTTAGATTCGGGGGTATATGTGCAGGTTTGTCACTTTATTGTGTGATGTTGAGATTTAAGGTATAAATGATCCCATGACCCAGGTACTGAGCATAGTACTCAACAGTTTTTCAACCCTTGCAACCTTCCCTCCCTTCCCTCTCTAAGTAGTCCCCAGTGTTTATTGTCATCATTTTTATCTCCATGAGTACCCAATGGTTAGCTCCCACTTAGAAGTGAGAACATGTGGAATTTGATTTTCTGTCCCTGCATTAATTCACTTAGGATAATGGCCTCCAGCTACACCCATGTTGTTGCAAAGGACATGATGCTGTTCTTTTTATGGCTGCATAATATTTAATGGTGCATATATACTATATTTTCTTTATCCAGTCCACCATTGGTAGGCACCTAGGTTGATTCCACGTCCTTACTATTGTCAATAGTGCTGCCATGACCTTGCCAGTGCATGTGTCTTTTGGTTAGAATTATTTGTTTTCTTTCGGGTATATACCCAGTAATGGGATTGCTGGGTCAAACAGCAGTTCTGTTTCAAGTTCTTTGAAAAATATCCAAACTGCTTTCCACAGTGGCTTAATTAATTCATATTTCCACCAACAGTGTATAACCATTCCTTCTTCTCTGCAGCCTTGCCAGCATCTATTGTTTTCCAACTTTATAATAACAGCCTATCAGATTGATGTAAATTGGTATCTGAGATGGTATCTCACATCAGTGCTTTTGATGTGTATTGATTTGATGATTAGTGAAGTGAAGCATTTTTTCACTTGTTTCTTGGCCACTTGTATGTCTTCTTTCGATAAATGTCCTTTCATGTGTTTTGCCCATGTTTTAATGGGTTATTTGTGTTTTGCTTGTTGTTCAAGTTAATTATAGATTACTGATATTAGACCTTTATTGGAAGCATAGTTTGCAAATGCTTTCTCCCATTCTGTAGGTTGTCTGTTGATGCTGTTGATAATTTCTGTTGTTGTGCAGAAACTCTTTAATTAGGTTCCAGTTTTCAATTTTTTTTTTTTTTTTTTGCAATTTCTTTTCAGGACTTAGTCAAACATTATTTCCCAAGACCCAAGATCAATGTCCAGAATGACGTTTCCTGGGTCTTCCTTTTTTTTTTTTTTTTTTTTTTTTTTTGAGACGGAGTCTCGCTCTCTCTCCCAGTCTGGAGTGCAGTGGCCCGATCTAAGCTCACTGCAAGCTCTGCCTCCCGGGTTCACACCATTCTCCTGCTTCACCCTCCTGAGTAGCTGGGACTACAGGCGCCCGCCACCACGCCCTGCTAATTTTTTGTATTTTTAGTAGAAACGGGGTTTCACCGTGTTAGCCAGGATGGTCTCGATCTCCTGACGTCGTGATCCACCCGCCTCCGTCTCCCAAAGTGTTGGGATTACAGGCATGAGCCACCGTGCCTGGCCCCAAGGTTTTCTTCTAGGATTCCTATAGTTTGGGGGTCTTAACATTTAAACCTTTAATCCAACTTGAGTTAATTTTTGTACATGGTTAAAGGTAGGGGGTACAGTTTATTCCGCATATGGCTAAGCTAGCTATTACAGAACCATTTATGGAACAGGGAGCCCTTTTTCCATTGCTTATTATAGCTGACTTTGTCGAAGAATAGGTGACTGTAGGTGTGTGGCTTTATTTCCGGGTTCTCCATTCTGTTCCACCGGCCTATGTATCTGTTTTTGTACCACCACCATGTTGTTTTGGTTACTGCAGCCTTATACTATAGTTTGAAGTCAGGTAATGTGATATGTTCAGTTTTGTTCTTTTTGTTTAGGATTACTTTGGGTATTCACACTATTTTTCGGTTTCTGTGAATTTTGGAATAGTTATTTTTGACTCTGTGAAAAATGACGTTGGTAGCCTGATAGGAATAGCATTGAATCTGTACGTTGCTTTGGTAAAAATGGTCATTTTATTATATTGATATATTGATTCTTTCAATTCAAATACATGTATTTTTATTTGATTTTTTATGTTTAATTTTTGGGGGTTCATAGTGTATATATTTTTGGGGTACATGAGATATTTTGATACAGGGATACAATGTTTAGTAATTCCATCAATGTAAATGGAATATCCATCACATCAAACATTTCTTTGTGTTACAAACAATCCATTTATACTCTTTTAGTTATTTTAAAATGGTTAATAAATTATTGTTAACTACATCAGGTTGTTATGCTATCAAATACTAGATGCTATTCATTCTATGTAACTATATTTTTGTACCCATTAACCATACATAATTCCCCCGTTCATTACCCTTCCCAGCTTCTGACAACCGTCATTCTACTCTCTGTCTCCCTGAGTTCAATCGTTTTAATTTTTGGCTCCCATTAAAACGTGAGAACTTTCAAAGTTTGTCTTTTTGTGCCTGGCTTATTTCACTTAGCACAGTGACCTCCAATGCCATCCAGGTTGTTGCAAATGACAGGATCACATTCTTCTTATGGTTGAATAGTACTCCATTGTGTATATATACATTTTCTTTATCCATTCATCTGTCAATGGACACTTAGGCTGCTTCCAAATCTTGGCTATTGTGAATAGTGCTACAGAAAACATGGTACTATAGATATCTCTCCCATGTACTGATTTCCTTTCTTTTGGGTATATACCCAGCAGTGAGATTCTTAGGTCATATGGTAGCTCTATTTTTAGTCTTAAGAAACCTCCAAACTGTTCTTCGTAGTGGTTGTAATCATTTACATTCCCACCAACAGAGTACAACGGTTCCCTTTTCTCCGAATCCTTGCAGCATTTATTATTAACTGTCTTATGTATAAAAGCCATTTTAAACCACATGAACTGATATCTCATTGTAGTTTTTATTTTCATTTCTCTGTGATCAATGATGTTGAGCACCTTTTCATGTACCTGTTTGCCATTTGTATATCTTCTTTTGAGAAATGCCTGTACATATCTTTTGCACTTTTTTTTTTTTTAAGATGGAGTCTCACTCTGTCACCGGACAGTGGTGCGATCTCGGCTCACTGCAACCTCCACCACACGGGTTCAAGTGATTCTCCTACCTCAGCCTCCTGAGTAGCTGAGACTACAGGCACATGCCACCACATCCAGCTAATTTTTGTATTTTTAGTAGAGCCGGGGTTTCACCATATTGACCTGGATGGTCTCTATCTCTTGACCTTGTCATCCTCTCGCCTCGACGTCCCAAAGTGCTGGGATTACAAGCGTGAGCCATTGTGCCCGATCTTTTGCACATTTTTAAAATCAAATTTAGATTTTTTTTCCTATAAAGTTGTTTGAGCTCCTTTTATGTTCTGGTTATGAATTCCTTGTCAGATAGTATATTAGAGTTCTTCAGGGTGACAGAACCAATAGGACATATGTGTTTTATAAAAGAGAGTTTATTAGGGAGAATTGGCTCACACAATTACAGAGCAAAGTCCTGAGACAGGCTGTCTACAATCTGGGGAAAGAGAGAAGACAGTAGTTGCTCAGTCCATGTTCAAAAGCCTCAAAACCAAGAAAGGCAACATTGCAACATTCAATCTGCATCCAAGGGCTTGAGAGACCCTAAGAAGCTGCTGGTGCAAGTCTCAGAATCCAAGTCTGAAGAAACCGGAGTCTGATGTCCAAGGGCAGGATGAACAGAAGCAAGCAAGTGTCTGGTATGGGAAGAAGAAAATTAGAGCCAGAAGACTCAGCAAGCAAGCTCATGCCACCTTCCTTCGGCCTGCTTTGTTCTAACTGCACTGGCAACTGATTGGATGATCCCCCCTCATATTGAGGTTAGGTCTTCCTCTCCCAGTCCACCAACTCAAATATCAATCTCTTGTAGCAACACCCTCACAGACATACCCACATACAACACTTTACTGCCCATCTAGGCATCCCTCAATCCAATCAAGTTGACATCTAATATTAATTATCACTGATGAGTAGTTTGAAAATATTTTCTCCCATTGTGTAGATTGTCTCTTCACCTGGGTGATTACTTGCTTTGCCATGCAGAAGCTTTTTACCTTGATATAATCCCATTTGTCCATTTTTGCTTAGATTGTGTGTACCTGTGGGGTATTACTCAAGAAATCATTGTCCAGCCCAGGGTCCTGGAGAGTTTTAATGTTTTATTTTAGCATTTTCATAGTTTGATGTCACAAATTTAAGTTTTCAATCCATTATGATTTGCTTTTTGTGTACGGCAAGAGATAGGGGCTTAGTGTCATTCTTTTCAATATGAATGCCCAGTTTTCCCAACAATATTTACTGAAGAGACAGTCCTTTTCTCAATGTATGTTCTTCAAACTTTGTTGAAAATGAGTTCCCTGTAGGTGTATGGATTTATTTTGGGGTTATCCATTCTGTTCCATTGATATATATTTCTGTTTTTATACCAGTACCATGCAATTTTCGTTAATATAGCCTTGTAGTATAATTTTAAGCCAGGTCATTTTATTTTCTCCAGTTCTGTTCTTTTTACCCAGAATAGCTTTGGCTATTTGGGGTCTTTTTTTGTTGTTGTTCTATGTGAATTTTAAGATAGTTATTTTTTTCTTTTTTCGTGAAGAATGGCATTGGTGTTTTGATAGGGTTTGCATTGAATCTGTAGATTGCTTTAGGTACTATGGACATTTTAGCAATATGATTTCTTCAAATCCACAAATATAAAGTACCTCTTGATTTTTGGGATACTCTTCCATTGTTTTCATCAATGTTTTATAGCTTTCCTCGTAGAGACCTCACACAGTTTTGGTTAAATAAATTCCTAGGTATTTAATTTTATTTGTAGTTATTGTAAATGGGATTACTTCTTTGATTTTTTTCAGATAGTTTGCTGATGGCATATAGAAATGCTACTGATTTTTGTATATTGATTTTGAATCCTACAACTTTGCTGAATTTATCAATTCTAATAGTTTTCTGGTGGTGCCTTGTATTTCAGTTCTTACATTGCTATAAAGAACTGCCTGAGACTGGGTAATTTATAAAGGAAAGAGGTTTAATTTACTAACAGTTTCACATTTCTAGAGATGCTTCATTAAACTTATAATCCTGGCAGAAGGCAAAGGAGAAGCAGGCACCTTCTTCACAGGGCGGCAGGACAGTGAGTGCAAGGAGAGGAAATGCCAGATGCTTATAAAACCATCCGATATCATGAAATCCACTCACTATCCCAGAACACCTGGGGAAAACCACCCCCATGATCCAATTACCTCCACCTGGTCCCACCCTTGACAAGTGGGGACTATGAGGATTACAATTCAAGATAAAATTTTGGGTGGGGACACAGCCAAACCATATCAAGTCTTTAGGTTTTCTCAAATATAAGGCCATATCATCTGCAAACAAGATTTGACTTTTTTCTTTCCAATTTTCATGCTATTTATTTATTTCTCTTGTCTGATTGCCCTAACAAAGTCTTCCAGTACTACATTGAATAATAGTGGTGAAAGAGGACACCATTGTCATGCTCCAGCTCTTGAAGCAAAGGCTTTTAGTTTTTCCCATTCAGTATGCTCCTAGATGTGGGTCTGTCATATATGTCTTTTATTGTGTTGAGATATGTTCTTTCTATAGCCAGGTTTTTGAGAGTTTTTATCATGAAGAGATGTGCAACATTACTAAATCATTTTCAGCTTCAAATTAAATGATCATATAGTTTTTGTGCTTTCTAGTGACATGGTGTGGCACATTGATTGATTTGCATATGTTACACCATCATTGCATCACGATAAATCCCATTTAGTCATGATGAATGGCCTTTTAATGTGTTGTTGAATTCAGTTGGCTAGAATTTTTTTAAATGATTTTTACATCAATATTTGTCAGGAATATTGGGCTGTAGTTTTCTTCTATTGTGCATCTTTGTTTAGTTTTAGTATCAGAGTAATACTGACCTCATAGAATGAAGTTGGAAGTATTGCCTCCTCATCTACTTTTCAGAATAGTTTGATTAGGATTGATACTATTCTTTAAATGTTTCAAAATAGTTTGAGTAGGATTGATATTATTGCTTCTTTAAATGTGTGGTAAAATTCAGCAGTGAAGCTATCGGGTCCTGGGCTTTTCTTTGCTGGGAGACTTTTTATTATGGCTTCAACCTCATCACTTGTTATTGATCTGTTCTGGTTTTGGATTTCCTCATGGTTCAATCTTGATAGGTTGTATGTGTCTAGGAATTTATTCATTTCTCATCGCTTTTCCAATTTATTAGCACATAGTTACTCAAGGTAGCCTCTAATGATCCTTTGAACTTCTAACATATCAGTTGTAGCATCTCCCTTTTCATCTATGATTTTATTTATTTGGATCTTCTCTTAGTCTCTTAGTTTGGGTCCTTCTTTAGTCTGGTTAAAGGTTTTTCAATTTTACTTATCTTTTCAAATAACCAACTTTTTGTTTTGTTGATCTTTTGTATGGAATTTTTATTTTAATTTGTTTCTTTTTGCTCAGATATTATTTTCATCTTCTAATTTTGGATTTAGTTTGCTTTTGTGTTTCTAATTCTTTAGGATGCATCATTAAATTATTCATTTGATCTTTTTAAAACTTTTTTGATGCAGTTGCTTATTGTTACAAACTTTCCCATTAATATTGCTTTCACTACATCCCTAAGTTTTTGTATATTGTGTTTCCATTTTCATTTGTTTCAAGAAACTTTTCAATTTTGTTTTTAATTTCTTCATTGACTCACTGGTCACTCAGGAGCATATTATTTAATTTCTTTGTGTTCATATTGTTTCCAAAGTTCCTGTTGTTATTGATTTCTAGTTTTATTCCATTGTAGTAAGAGAAGATACTTGAAATGATAAGTTTCTTTTTCTAATTTTTTAACACTTATCTTGTGGTGTCATGTATTGTCTATCTTTCAGAATGATCCATTTGCTGAGAAGAAGATTGTATATTCTCTAGCTATTGAATAAAATGTCCTGTACATATCTAAAAGGTCCACTTGGCCTATAGTATAGATTAAGTCTGATATGTCTTTGTTTATTTTCTGTCTGGATGAACTGTCTAATGTTAAAATTGGAGTGTGGAAGTCTCCAGCTATTATTTTATTGAGGCTTATCTCTCTCTTTAGCTCTAATAATATTTGTTTTATTTATCTGGGTGCTCCAATGTTGGGTGCATATGTATTTCCAGTTGTAATATCCTTTTGCTGAATTGACATGTTATTATAGCTTGATCTTCTTTGTGCCTTTTTTAAAGTTTTTTTCATAAAATCTGTTTTCACTGATGTAAGTATAACTATTCCTGATTTGGTTTGGTATCCATTTGCATGAATACTTTTTTCCATCCTTTTGTTTTTAGTCTACATGTATACTTATAAGAGAAACCTTTTTCTTGTAGGAAACAAATTGTCAGGTCTTTTCTTTTTTATCCATTCAGCCACTCTACTTCTTTTGATTAGAGAGTTTAGTCTGGTTACATTCAATATTATTATTGGTAGTAAGGACTTACTCCTGCCATTTTTTTATTAGTTTTCTGGTGCTTTCTGGTCTCTTTAATTTTTCTTTCCTTTCCTTCTGTCTTTCTTTTTATAAAGTTGGCTTATTTTCAGGTGATATGTTCTAATTTGTTACTTTTTATGTTTTGCGTATCTGTTGTAGGTTTTTCAATTTGAGGTTACCATGATACAAATAACATCTTATAACCCATTATATTAAACTGATGAAATCCTAACACTGATTGCAAAAACAAACTAAATAACTATCAAAGAGAAAACCGTTATGAACTCTACACTTTAACTTTATACCACGGCTTTTTAACATTTTGTTGTTTCTGTTTATAATTTATTATACTGTCTGTATCTTGAAAAGTTGTTGTAGCAATTATTTTAGATAGGTTAATGTTCCATCTTTCTACTCTAGGTATGAGTAGTTTAGGTACTACAATTACCGTGTCATAATAGTCTGTTTTCCTGTTTACTTACTATTACCTGTGAGTTTTGTACCTTCAGGTGATTTCTTATTGTTTGTTAACGTATTTTTCTTTCAGACTGAAGTACTCCCTTTTGCATTTTTTGTAGGACAGGTCTGGTGTTGATGAAATCCCTCAGCTTTTGTTTGTCTGAGAAAGTATTTCTTTCTCCTTCCTGTTTGAAGGATATTTTCACTGGATTTACTGTTCTGGGATAAAAAAAATCTTTTCCTTTGGCATTTTAAATATTTCATGCCACTCTCTCCTGACCTGTAAAGATTCCACTGATAAGTCCGCTGCCAGAGGTATTGAATCTCAATTGTGTATTACTTGTCTCTTTTCTCTTGCTGCTTTTAGAATCTTTTCTTTATCCTTGATCTTTGGGATGTAATTATTAAATGTTTCAAGGCAGTTTTATTTGGGTCAAATCTGCTTGGTGTTCTATAACTTTCTTGTATTGGAATATTGATACATTTCTATAGGTTTGGAAAGTACTCTGTTATTATCCTTTTAAATAAATGTTCTGCCCCATTTCTGTCTCTACCACCTCCAAGGCCAATAACTCTTAGATTTGCTTTTTTAAGACTGTTGTTTAGATTTTGTAGGCATGCTTTATTCTTTTTTATTTTCTCTCCTCTGACTGTGTATTTTCAAATAGCCTGTCTTCAAGCTCACTAATTCTTTCTTCTGCTTGATCAAGTCTGCTGTTAAGAGACTCAGATGCATTGTTCAGTATGTCATTTGCACTTTTCAAATCCAGAATTTCTGCTTGATTCTTTTCAATTATTTCAATCTCTTTGTTGAATACATCTGATAGAATTCTGAATTCCTCCTCTATGTTATCTTGAATTTATTTGAGTTTCCTCAAGACAGCTATTTTGAATTCCCTGTCGGAAAGGTCACATATCTGTGTATCTCCAGGATTGGTCCGTGGTGCATTATTTAGTTACTTTGTTTTGTTTTCATTTTTGTAAGATCATGTTTTCCTGTATGGTCTTGATGCTTGTGGATATTGATCAATGTCTGTGCATTGAAGAGTTACATATTTATTGTAGTCTTTGCAGTCGGCTTTTGTGTACATGACCCTCTTGTGAAGGCTTTTGAGATATTTCAAGAAACTTGGGTGTTGTGATCTAAGTTTTTGGTCAATGCAACCATATCTTCATTAGAGGACACCCCAAGCCCAAAAGCAGAGAGAATCTCGTACACTCATAGAAGTACCACCTTGGTGGTCTTAGATAAGGTCCATAAGAATTCTCTGGATTACCAGGCAGAGACTCTTGTTTTCTTCCCTTACTATCCCCCAAACAGATTCTCTCTCTCTCTGCTGAGTTCCCTAAAGTTTGGCGGAGGGGTGACTGAAGCAGGCCTGTGGCCACCGCCACTGTGACTTTGCTGGGTCAGACCTAAAGACAGAACAGCACTTGGTCCTACCCAAGGCCTCTGGTAACTACTGCATGGCTACTGCTTGTGTTTGCTGAAGGCCTTATGGCTATATAACCTGCAGGCAGCAAAGCCAGCCAGACTTGTACCCTTCCCTTTGGGTGACAAGTCCCCACTGGCCCTGACTGGGTGCAAAGTTGCTGTCTGGGAGTCAAAGCTTGGAGGTAGAAACCTTAGGTATCCACCTGGTACTCTATTCCACTGTGACTGAGCTGCCATCCAAACCACAAGACAAAGCCTTTTCCTCTCTTCCCCCTCTTTCCACAAACAGAGGAGTCTCTCCCCATGGCCACAACCATGGGGATGTACTGCCTGGTTACCACTGATGTTCACTTCATTCCCAAGGGCTCTTCAGTAAGCTTGTGGTGAATGCTGGCAGGCCTCGGACTCTCACTTCAGGGAAGTGTGCTCACCTCTGCCCCAGTGAAGGTCCAGAAATGCCTTCTAAGGGCCATAGGCCTGGAACTAGTGACCCCAAGAACCCACTTGGTGGTCTACCCTACTATGGTGAAGCTGATGCCTAAGCTGCAAGACAAAGTCCTCTTTACTCTTTATTTTCCTTTTCTCAAGCATAAGGAGTCTCAGCAGGTGATGAATCCTGCCAGTACTGGGTTCCTCCCTTCAATACAGTGGGTACGCTTCTGACTCAGAGTGTATCTAGAAATGTCAATTAAAAGCTAGGGCTCAGGACTCTGCCTGGTGCCCTGTCCTACTATGACTGCGCTGATATACAAGTTGCAAAACAAAGTCCTCTTTACACTTCCCTCCCTCCTCCACAAGCAAGAGGAAGGGGACTCTCACCTCAGCAGGGTTATGCTGCTTGGAGTTGGGGGAGGGGTGGAGAAGCACTCCTTTGGCTGCCCCAGCTGATGTCTCACTAGGTTACATGCACCCCACTTCCACTGGTTTTGAGCCCAGCACAGCTCCATGACTTACCCAGAAATTACAATCCCGTGACCTAGACTGAGGTTCAAGTTTGTTTAGAGCCACAGAGCACTTTAGTTCACACTGGCAAGGCTTGACAGAACCCAGGTTCTGACTGCTGGAATGAGTGATTCCCATCTGGCTAGGGTTGGTCCAAATGCTCCCTTCATGAGCACCAGCTGAGTTCTGCCTGGTGTTGCTTTCCACTGTGATGGGGCAGCACAGAGTTTCAGTGCAAAGTCACACAATCACTGCGCTCTCCATCTCCCAAATGCACCGATTCTCTCTTCATATCATGTGGCTGCTCTCTCAGGATGGGAGAAGGGTGGATTCGGTAACTCAGGACCGTCTTTCTTACCCTCTCCAGTGCCTCTTTCCTTGCTATGATGTGAAAACCGTGTACTGTGACCATTCACCTAATCTTCTGGTTTCTAAGAAGGGCACCTTTTAGTGTGGATAGTGGTTCAGTTTGGTGTTCCTCTGGGGAGGATGATTGATGGAGGCTTCTATTTGGCCATTTTGCTCTGCCTCTTCTCCCAATCGACATGAGTTGTAAATGCAGAGATTCTTCAAACACACAATTTGGTTTCTGAGTATTTATCCTTATGTGAACAATGAGGCATGTACAAAAATGTGCACCATATCATTGTTGAAAGACAACTTAAATGCCTATTAATTGGATAGTGGGCAAATAAGTTGCAGTAACAACCATACTATACATTAAAATGATATATTTCAACAGGATGATGTATACACTGACATAGAACAACGTCTAATATATATCATTTAGTGAAAATAAGAGAGTATTTGCATAAAGCATACTGCAAAGTTCGGTTTATATAAAAAGGTATATTTGTACAAAACAGGGCTAGAAAGATACACGTAAAACTGTTCACAGTGGTTGTTTCTGGGAAAGAAAGGCAGAATTCAAGGCACAGTTTTCATTTTGTCCTATATTCTGCATTATTCAAAATTATTTTTATGGCAAGATGGTATGCACACATTGCTTTTGTAAAAACAAATTAAAATACAGGTATTTTCTTTCCGAATTTCTTCTCTTGAATAAAGTATATTCAATCATATTTTCATAAACTTTATATCTATTTCTTTTTAATATGATAAGTATAAATACCCAGTTAAAAATTTCAGCAGTCTCATTAAGTTATTCTAAATTCAACTTTTTAATTTTAATGAATGTATTCTGCTTAACTGGAGAGCTACAAAAGAAAAAAAAGCTTGCACAACTAAGGAATTTCATTTGTTTCCTTGAGCCAAAAAAAAAATCATCTGATATGTTTTCAACAGTCACAATATGGACAGTGACTTACTAATGCATCTAAGTCCTGTAGTTCAGCATGCAAGCTTGATAGCCAAATGACACTGGCAGATAATTCACTTGTTTCTTTTATTTCCGAGTCATTGTGTCCAGTAAACTTCCACTATGAGTCACAATCGAATTAGTCTTTCACAAAAATATGGCCATATACTAGATTATCTGGGTGCACCTGATTTAATCTGTCGAAGGGCCTAAAGAATAGAGTTGAGGCTTCGCAGAGGAAGAAATCCCCATGGTGGGCAGCAGCTTTAGCCCAGGTGTAAGAGTTCTAGCCTTCCTTTTCTGGCAAACTGCATCTATGGATTTTGGACTTGACTAGCAAGCCCCACAACTGTGTAGTTAATTCCATCCAATAAATCTCTTAATATAAAAAAAGGCTCTCAGTGAATATAAACAACAGTCAGCTTTTAATACTTAAGCAGAACATGCAAGTATTATCCTTCAAAGCAGTTTTCATTATTGAACATCGTATTGTCTTTTGCATCTCATGCAAATGAAATAAGGAAGCAAATATTCCATATTTGTTATTATGCACAAGACATATTTGACAAAAGCTTGGACTGAAATCATGGATGTCTACTTGCATTTTGTCAGAGTAATATCTCTCAAGGCATGTAATATAGTAGAATGAGCCTCAGTGAGACTTGAAAATCTTAGGATTTAGTGACAGCTTTTGCATTTTCTTGCTTTGTGACACTGAAAGAAGCACATAACCTCTATGAACTTCATTTTCCTTATTTGTAAGAGATAGATAATTATACCCAACCTCTATTAACCTCATCGTGCATATATGTAAAACACAAATAATATCTGTCCTTTTCCCCTCACAAGATTGTTAGAAGATTCACATGCAATAGTGGAGGGCAAATTGTCTCAACTGCAAAGCACTATACACACAAGAGATGAATATTAAATGACAATCAGCCAGTTGATGCTGTACCCGAGCAAACAACAGCAAGCCACAATAACGATTTGAGCCCTATGCTTCTCTTTCAAATTTTTTTTCTTGTATTATAAATTCAAGTCTAAAGAGTAAAATGCAATGAATACATTTCCAAGGCACAGTCACTGGGGAGACAGAGAGCCCCATAGGAAAGTGCAGACTCCAATACTATTCTGAATAGTGTGGAGAAATGGCTGTCAGTCCTTTTCACATCTTGTTATCTTTTGGTCAGTGATGCTCTTTGGTGTTGGAGCTGCTGCCTTAGTCTCCAGGGAGAAGGGCTCAATGCTTATGGTGCAATGGGAGGTTTGCAGAGAATCTAGCTAGTCATCAGCAACCATTAGCTGCACGATGACTCAGTGTTCTTCTTTAACTAGATAAAACATTATTTTTTAACCCTTCGCCAAAATACATTTTTAAATGCAGAGACCAGTAAAAAATAAGTTAGTTTTTAATGTTTTTGCACATTGCATATTATATTTCTGTCTAAAAGGAGGCTGCATGCTTGGACAGTGAAAAGGATGTGTGGAGTAAACAGCATCAGGTAGGAAAATCCTCAGGCAGTGATAAGATTTGAAAAATTATTGGCAACCCAAAACAGTTCTCCAGGGCAAAGAGAAAAATTTAGAGGAATTCCACCTTGGCCAAAATGGCCAGGTCCTTGCACCTCCAGTGTCTCCAGTCATTGGCTAATGATTACATAGGAAGAGTATGACCCCACCTGGAAAGCTGAGGCATTTCCTCAAGGAGCTAATGGTTGGAGGCTGTCAGTTAGTTGCACTCCCTGCAGCTGAATTGCAAATTTTTTCCATAGGGACATTCAGGAGCACAACTTTATTGCTGCAACAGAGGTGTTGGAGGCCAGGTGAGAAAGATAAGACATGGAAAAGACTTCTGGGGGAGAGGGATAATGAGTATGTCAGGTAAAAATGTAGAATTTCTGGGTAGCACTAAGGACTCACTTGAATTTCAATGGAAATCTGTCAGCATGATCCTTTGCTTTTCTCGATTTGTGTTTACATATTGCAATGGGCAAGTAGGGTTGGATTTACCAGGGTTAGGATTTTGTTATTTGAGAACAACAAAGAGCAATGTCTGTAGAGTCCATTCAGTTCCCAAATTCTACAGTTTTTTGTGCATGAAAGTGATCTGACTTTCACCCCAATAGCTCCCATATTAATTCCAGGGACTGGCAAACAGGCCATGGGCCTAATCTAGCCTAAATGTTTTCATCAATAAAGCTTTATTGCTCAGCAATCTCATTACTGGGTATATAACCAAAGGAAAATAAGTCATTTTACAAAATACCACATGCATGCATGTGTTCATCACAGCACTAGTAACTATAGTAAAGGTATGGAATCCACCTAGGTATCCATCAGTGGGGGATGGATTAAGAAAATGTGGTACACATACGCCATGGAATACTACACAGCCATAAAAAGGAATGAAATCATGTGCTTTGCAGCAACAAGAAGGCAGTTGGAGGCCATTACCCTAAGTGAATTAATGCAGAAACAGAAAACCAAATACTACATGTTCTCACTTATAAGTGGGAGCTAGACATTGAGTATACATGGACACAACGATGGAAACAATAAACAGTGGGGACTGTTAGAGGGGATAGGGAGGGAGGAGGGCAAGTGTTGAAAAACTACTGGGTACTCTGCTGACTAGCTGCGTGATGGGATAAGTCATACCCCAAACCCCAGCATCGCACAATATACCCATGTAACAGACCTGCACATGTAACCTCTGAATCTAAAAGAAAAGTTGAATTTATAAATTAATCAAATAAATAAGTATAGTTTTATTGGAACATGGCCATACTCACTCATTTACATATTGTCTATTGCTTTTTTTCATGCTACAAAGGCAGAGTTGAGTGTTTGCAACAAAGACTGGAGAGATCAAAAAGTCTAAAATATGGACTATATGGTTCTTTACAAAGTTTGTCTCTGGATTAGGCTAATTTTTCTGGCTTCCTCTGTGGATCCCTCACAAAACTGTAGCATCAAAGAGCATGAGCACCTGGCGTAGACAAGGGGCATTCTAGGAAAATGGGCACGAGAGCAGGTTTTACCCCTGCTAGACCCGTGGAGCCTTAGCGAATCATTAACACTAAGTTGTACACAATATATTTTTATTGAATTTATCTATGTTAAATATTATCTCATCTTTGCATTAATTCTGCAAATATACAGGCCACTGTTAGTTATAGGGCTGGAGATATAGCATGTTATCATTTATACCCAATGTTTTTTCACAAATATATATTTTTATCTTATTTTCTAAGTGAAAATACCACTGCTTATCCAACATATATTACCATCTTATCTATAAGTAATGACCAATGAATAATTTTGTATTAAAATGATATGCAAGACAATTTTTGGGTAAGCAAAACCAGAATTCTAAAATTCTGCTGAAATTTTTTAGTACTTCTACTTGACAAAGTCTATAAACAACTCCTATTTCTAGTTCCAGTCATTGCTGGCATTAGCCATGTTTTCTAACATCCATTCACCAAACACTTAATCAATTAGTCTCTCAGGTGTGAAGTTCGGGAAATGATGTGGCATTCACAGTACACATTCCATATCAGGTTCCAAAAAAGAGCTGAGGCTGAAGGATCCTGTTTTGTGTACCATTCAGATGAAAGAAGTTGGTTTGGAACATTTAGGAAGGTCTGGTGATTGGAGAGGAAAAAACTATGACCTGGGGAAATGGAGAAGTCCAGAGGTTGCTGGGGGAAGAGGATAAAAAGATAATAAAACACGAAGGACAATGGTGGAATCTGAGAGGAACAGGTTGCTCAGAGGACCAGGTAATAGTTACCTATGGCTGAGGGATAAATAAATTTCCCAAGTACAGGATCAAATATTAGCATGGCAGGTGATGGAAGTGCTCTGAACTCTTGGGCACAGGAGGGATCTCTGATTCCTCTACCAGAAGAAAAACAAGAAGATAACATGTTAGTGACACTGGACAGAGCTGAAATCTTCCTATGGCATATTTGGCTTTCATTTGTAATCTGTAGAAATGATAGTTATTGCGGAGTATCTAGTCATTAAAGCTCTTTCTACAACTGTGTGTAGATTGCTTGCTACGCAGGACAAAAAGGGTGGTTAGCTGCTGTTATGGAATGAATTGTGCCCACCCTCCCTCCCAAAAAAAATTCATATGTGATGCCCCAAATCCCAATGTGGCTATATTTGAAAATAGAATCTTTATGGAGATAGTTTACGTTAAATGAGATCAGAAGACTGGGGTGTTAATACAATAGAACTCCTGTCTTTATAAAAAGAAGAAGGGACACTAGAGATTTCTGTCTCTCGTTCTCTCTCTCTCTCTCTCTCTCTCTCTCTCTCTCTCTCTCTCTTGCCTTCTCTGCACACGCACCAGAGAAGAGGCCATGTGAGAACATCTATAAACCAGGAAGAGAGGCCTTATTAGGAACTGAATCAGTCAATGACTCCTTCTGGGAATTCTAGTCTCCAGAAATGAGAGAAAATAAATGTCTGTTGTTTAGGCCACCCCCGTAATATGTGGTGTTTTGTTATGGCAACCCAAGCAGACTAATATAGATATCCTGTATCTTCTAGATAGGGTTTAATGCCAACTAAAGCCAGACCCATACAGAAAAGTAAAGCTATATTCCTGTGGTCAGGGATAACTATGTATTTATGGTTGCTTTTTCATGGATCTCCCTGCATTCAACCCATCCCGTACACTGAAGCTGAAAAGGTGTTTTTCTAAACTGTGTCTCACTCACAAATCATCAATGGTTACCAACTATAGAACAATAAATACAAGACAAATCCCATATGCCTTCAGCTGCCATACAAGGTTCTCAATAATTCTGTTCCAACTTGAATTTTGCGGGCTGCCACCCAGAGCTCTTTGAAGCCACACAGCTTCACCTTCAGCTATAGCTCTTGCACTTTCTCAATGTGTCATGCTCTTGTATACTTGAGTGACTGAGTCATTACCCTGACTAGAGTGTCTTCTCGCACATCAAGCCTCTGAAACTCAAGTACCTACCACACCCCTCTTCTCCTCCCAGGGCTAACTCAAATGTCACTTGCTCTCTGTCGATCTCTCATACATCAGGTGGAACTAATTCTTCCCTCATTTCTGTCCCTACATTTATTTCACTTTTAAAAGACTTGCCACATTAAATTGCAGTTGCATTTTAAAGTGTCCACCCTCCTCCCCAAATAATGAGCTCTTCAAAGTAGAGAACATGTCTTACTCATCTCGGAGAGAACAATAACAGCCCAATAAAAGAAGCTGAATAACTGTTGAACAAATTTACATTCATGTTCAAAGAGATCACTATTAAAGAGCAATGAGGCTCCTCAGGAATAGCTAAATGAATAACTTGCCAAGACACCCACGCAATATTCCATTCTCTAGCAAACTACATAGTTATCATCAAGAGCATTAAACCGGTAGGAAATCACATTTTTATGAAAAGTAAAGTCCAATATTCTTGTAGATGAGGAGGAGGAATAAGGCTGAAAAAGAAGTGAGTACCAATACTTGTGAATTGTATGAAGGCACACTGGCCCAATGGTTCCCTTATTTATAAAATCAGGGCTTTAGATAAGATGACTTCTAAGTGCCTCCTAAATCCTAAATTCCCTTGTTGTGTGATTTGCCAAATAGGCAAGACAACACTTATGTCTACAGCCATGGAGTCATAATTTTGCAATTATTATGTGCTGAAGAAATCAACTCCTCATAATAACCAGTGAGATGGTTAACTGGAAAGAACTTGGTTAAAAGTATGCTTTAAAATAAAATGAAAGACCCAGAACAGTACTCAATTATGCAGCTGCTTGCATGGGCTGCTTCCCTGGACTCAACAAGCCTGCAGATTTAATGACTGGGGTTACCTGGGAGCATTTCCCACATGTTTAAATATCAATAAGCCTGACAGGCCACTGCTTCTGGAGGCAGAGGGACCAATGCAAAATAAGCATCAGACTTCAAATGCAAAACCAAAGCACTGGTTTAAAAAAATATAAGCCAAATAGTGTGCCTTTCAGATGCTGTCCAGTTAAATTGCTAATTGCTTCGCTACTTCACATTAATGGTATAGACTCAATCCAGATACATTTTCATGCGAGGGCTATCATCATCTAAGTTGTGTCTGGACAAGTTATTAAGAACAGAATATACAAGTATAAGGTGAGAGGAACCTTAGAGGTCATACTCGTTTTACAGATGAAAAAGCTAAATCTAAAGAGGCTTAACTGCTTCACCACTGCCTAGTGTTTTTTAGTATGTAAATGCAATAGCATGCATAAGTATATATTTTTGTAGCTATATTCAGGACATGGCAGGCTTCAAAGTTAGACTTATTAATGTAAAAAATAATGAACACTCCCACCACTGAAGACACACACTTACACTTATCAGCAACACCTGATTGTCCATGGACAGAATTCATGCTCCCTTAATTTAGCACAAAGACTGTGTGTGACCTGGCCTCTTCTACCTCTGTGACAGCACTCACTCATGTTCCACTATTTCTTATTTTTGACACCAACAGAACTCAAAGAGCTTTGTTTCTTTCCTGCAAATGTAATGTCATCACGCACCTTGGTGTCAGTCTTTATACTATCACTGCTGTTCAGAATGTCTGCTTTCCTTCACTTTTCTCCTTTTGTATACCCAGCCCTTTGATCAATTACTTTAATAAACCTAACTAAAGAGTCATTTTCAGAACCAATCTCTCTGTTTTTTTTTTTTTATCTTAGTCCTTTATTAGAGTCCGGGTTATATCCTGCCTTGCAATTAGAAGTCATATTCACATATGTCTCTTCACATTATGTTTGGGAACTCCAAAGACTCCTAGTATGGAGCTTGGGATATAGTATGTGCTCAACAAAGTCTAATTGTTTCTGTGTGTTTTAATTGAAGATGTGGATGGAAGAGACATCGCAAAGAATCTATAGGGGCTCCAGGTAAAAATGCAAAGCAGGCAACATAGGTCTGGATTGCCTTTTGGTTCTACAGTTCTGCATATTTCCCCATCTCCTAGCTAAAGTACCTAATGCTGATAGATCAGTCTTCCCCAGATTCATTCTGTGCACTCCAAAAATCACCTTTTCCCTGCTGTCACCTCAAATCCAATTCCGAACCCCCATTCTTTCAGTGTAGCTGATCTCAGTTGGGCATTGAGGAAGTAAGCAATTAGTTTTAGGTAACTCCTGCAGGGGTATGGGAGCAGAAAAGACCTTTGCTTTATATCCACTGAAAGCTCACAGAAAATATTTTATGGAAAGCAGTGAACGAGATTCAGAGTTGGACTCACTAGTGCATTAATTATTGACTTATTTCAATCCTCTTCCCAAATGAACGACTACTCTTGAATACACTGGATTCAGCCACAAGAGTCTGCTTTCTATAAAACTGGCTCTATTCATATACAACCATACACAGCCTGGGCTGTGGTGAACCCAGAAAATAGTTAATCTAGTGAGTTTCATATAGTTAGTCCCAATGGGCTATGCAAAATAGCTCTCAATGTAATAGATATATATTATATAATACATATATGCATGATATATATTACATAATATGTATATGTATGATATGTATTATATAATATGTATATTATGATATATAATATA